>NW_011335547.1:344672-349504 GCF_000735185.1 Notothenia coriiceps | reverse complement strand
ACCTTATCGTGTGGGTAACTTGATTCTCACGGCGCTAGAACAAGTTTGCGGGCGCCGCGGCCAGCATTGCGCCAGCCAATTGGTTCGCCGTTTGAGACCCTTGTCGGCCCTGCGGTTATGCCTTCACGTATGTGTGACCCGCAAGCTATGTACCCGGCGAATCCCTGACTGACGTCTTTCCACTCGTTAAAGGCATCTGGGGGTACATTTTACGGGTTTGATAATGTCGTCTTTTTTTTTGTACAAAATGGTACCTACGTATTATAATAATGCTATATCAACTATAGGTGGAAGTACTAAATACCTTAGACACTTGCGTTACGCCTCAGAAGCGTCCCAGAAGCGTCTCGCCGCTGGCCTCCGCTCGAAATAGGATTCAAGTCTATTTTTCGACGCGAGGCGTTGCAGAGGCAGCGGGCAGGAAGTGGACCGGTGACAGCATCCGGCCCATCCCCAAAATAAACTAATTTTGCAGACCCTATCCCTCCGCAGTCTTTCAAGTGGGAGGAGAAATGCCAGCGTTCTCCTCCTGTTTACAGGCACTGTGTAAATTATATATATAGAATAATTTTGAGGATGAATGCATTTTTTTTTACCACTAAAATACAGCAACACATCTTTGATTCATGTCGTTTAACTGGAATATTACAATTATTATTAACTTTGTCCGTACAAAGTAGCCTGTCCAGGAAATATGCCCAAATCAACAAAAACTGCGAGCCGGCAGGCAAGACGCTCCGCTTCTGAAACGCGCCCGGTGGGTTATGACGCCGGAGGAGGCCGGACCAAAACCGCGGCGCAGCCGTAACGTGACGCAGACGGACCCGGTGGAATCGAGGGGTTAGTGTTTTTGCACAGTGTCTGAAGGATTGATGCTCATGGACCTTGACTCAAACTGAGCATCCCAATTTGTTTTTAGCTTATAAATTGGTATCTTTTACAACACATTCATGCCAATGCAACCATTTGCATTTTTTAAAGCAGTGTCATTGTTGGTTTGAACGCCGCCCAAGTCTAAAGTGGCCATTTATACTTCTGACAGATTAACTGGAGACACTGAACTCCTATTACAAGTTGTATTGCTGAAAGCTCCGGGACTTGTCCAGTTTTATTGGGGAACTTCAAAAAGTTCACTGTTTTCCAATCGTAAACAAAGTACGTCTACTTACATTCCATCATCTAGAGAGGTTTTAAATGAGTAAGACAAATGAATATACTTTTCTTTAACTTAATAAAAGAGTAATCCACTTTTCGACTTCATTGTTACAGGTTTTTTGTTTCAGTAGGTGTTATGTAAAATCCTTTTTGGATTCAACTGAGATCATGATCACTGATGCGTAACTCTCAAGTCAAATCTTGTCACCACCAACCCCGACGTCCAATCAGATGTGAGATAAGTGAACTCTTGGCACCTTGTCAGACAGTTTCTCCCACAGACTGGAGACACTACCTGGGAAAGTGTAGGTGGGGGGAGTGTGTATGTGTGTTTTATCTCGCATGGATGACCAAGGGCAATCAAGAGTAAATGTGCGAGTGTGAGTTTCTTGCTCCGATGGGAATTTCACAGCTTGCCGTCTGACAGTCAGTGTGACTCTTATCACTGGATACCTGTCAATTGCCAGCGAATTGCTTTGAAATAAACCAAATATCTTCCCACACCAATCCATCTTCCAAAAGCTCTTTATTACTATGATCTGGCAGTATGACTTCAACACACACAACTCCAACCGTTTTTTGTTCTTTCTTTTTTATTTACATTAGTACTAATTAAGTCAGTAAATCATATATTTGTCATTTGAAGTGAACTTTTACACACCCAACTCTTGAATCTCTGCTTAATGAGGTTGTGTTGTGATGTTAATAAGCAGTTTTTATTTGTGATGCTGTACCTGACCACAGGGTTTGTGTTTTATTACTCCTGGCAGTGGATAGCACACACACTGAGGTGCCAGATAAACCAGCATGCCTAGCATCAGTTAGGGTCGAACAAAATGAACTTCTGTTCTTGCACATGCTGGCTGTAGCAATCTTCCAAACAGCAGACATCTTTGGCTTTTTGCAAACATCCGCTTTAGCAGCTAAGCAAGAATGGTGCACAAAGTCTGTGGCTGAAAACAGCTTGAGCATCAGACAAGGACATGAAGTCAGTTTTGGTTTACAGTAGATACCATTTTTTCCAAACTTTTTTTCTTGGCTACAACCAAGCCTCAAAGAAAGTGTTTGAAAGCTTAATTTTGTAGTAAGCAAGCCATTAAATTACAACTTTCATGTGAATCGTGTGAAGCCCAAAAAGACATGTTCCAATTGACCTACACTCGTAAAGAGACTTCTGTAAATCAGAAGGTATTCTTTAAGAGTTTTGAAGGTTAATTTCAACATTTCACTTATACGCAAATGTAGTTATTTCCCCTTCTCCAATCTTTTGCTCAACAAATCTTCACTAATACCTCATCAAGACTTTAGGACTGTTTTAATTTGATTGATTGACAGTGGCCTGGCAACACAAATGTCATCATATTCCAATGTTGCTGAATCCTGATTGGTGCATGGGAGTATGTGACCTAACTTAAAGAATTTCCTTTGAAAAAGGGATGTGAAATATGGACTATAAACCTGACATTGGTTTGTGTGTGAAATCTTCAGACGCAAGGGCAGAGCTTCCCCATTCAGGTGAAGATTGCTTGCCTGGAAGCTCTAATACTCAAATGTGAAGATGTCCTTTGAAATGTCATAATGCAGCTGCGGCTTTGTTTCTTTCTCTTTTGTCCTGCCCTGCAGCATATCCTTTTAAGTTTTGCAATCTCTCTTCACTGGGGCTCTTGGTTTATTTGTGACTTTTATTTCTTTTTTTAATCTAAGGAGGGTAAAACATGCTGCCTGTTGCCTTTATGAAAGAAGAAAATACTGAGCATTTATGATAAGGGCATGGCTGTGTGTTTTATTGAAGAAAGATGGAAAGAAAGAATGGAAGTCAAAAAGGAAAATGTTTAGTAAGGAAGTAGAAAGTAAGAAATTAGATATTAAAGTCAAGATAAAAGTTGACAGCTAGATGTAAGAACAAAAACTGCAGAGATTTTTTTTCTACAAATCCGAGAGCTCTTCCTGTTGTTTGATATCAAACATAGTGCTCAGATTCACTCAGAAAAGGAACCCAGAGTAATAATACACTGGAGACAACATGACAGAAAACCAAGTTTTCTGAAGTCACGTTTCAAGGCCTTCAAACATGCTAACTAAAAATATCTAACATTTGTGTACTTAAAGTGGAAGAAAGTGTCAACCGTCACTTGCACAAGCTTGCTAGTTTATTAGGATCAAGGGATATTTTTGGTTGAAAGCTGTTGTGGGCTTTCATGTTAGAAAATAAGAATCCTGCACATGAGTCCGTATCCACACAGAAAGTTGGCTATGTTTGCTATATATTTCACTATTTCACTTTTTAAACTATTTTCTTCTTGTATTTACTATTTACTTGCACTATATTTTTCTGTTTATCTGTGTTTTGTGTTTCTCTTTTGGAGAAGCCTGTGACACAAGATTTTCATTGACATAACTACACTGTAGCTATGTTCGTTTGACAAATAAAGAACCTTGAACCTAACCCAAGTGCACAATTATGCAAAACAACCTGAGCTAATTCACTTAGGTCCGACCATAAATAAATAAATAAAGGTAAATCGATAACCAATGTTAAAGACACAAGAATAGCTAAGAAATGTCTGTGATTATAAATCTATGAATATTTTTGTTCTACTGTTACATGTTCTGGAAACCAAATGCTAAGAGTATTGGATTTATGACCAAACTATTGTAAATATTGAAATCCAAACGGTGGCACATAAAGAATACACATTCCCAACATAAGTTTTGCAGTTCACAATACATCCATCTTCGCCTTGCATTACAAACTTTTTCTGGTTCCCTGTGTGCTGCATTTGGGATCAAACACTGCTCGTTCCAAATCATATCATATCATATCATCTGTTATGATTTTATGCAAGAGGTTTTTTAAATATGTATATATTGTACAAAGAGATACACTGAAAAGTGATTTCACCATTAATTATAAAAATCAGAAACAGGTTTATTGCCAAGTAGGTTTTACATATGAGGAATTTGCCTCGGCTTATATGGTGCATACATGAAGTTAAAGAAGATACATTGTAAGTGAAACAACCTAACACTAAAAACAATTAGAAAAACATACTTAGAAAAACTAAACTATCATAACATTAAAATATCGAAAATTATTCACATGAAAAATAGATATACCAAAAAACTATACACAGTATACTGTGACAAAATACTCTGAATAATACATTTAAAACACATGTGCAGTATTGTTATGGAAATGTGTATTTTACTATTCTTTAAAATGATTATTTAATAGACCTTCTGTGCCTGACTTACTGTTGGTAAGCCATCATTTCATAACCATTGTTTTTCGGGAGGCAACGCATCTCGTTCAAACTCTAGTGTTATCCAGTTTTTGCTAATGTTGTAAACTTCCAGAAAGCTTTGCTGGTGTCAAACAGAAGGGCTGTGACACTTGTGAAATTCATGCACACATAACACCGTATGCAACCGGGATTCAGAGAGACTCTCACTGAAAATTTGTGTTGATGTTCTAAGAGAAAGTTTTGAACCGAAATGCAAACACAAGTTCACTTTAGATACAAAGTGCTGATGGGAGTAGATTTGTTGTGTGTTTGTGTGAGTGGAGTTTTAGCCTCTCCAATCTTCGAAGCAGTCATTTTATCTCAGTGCATACACTCTTATCGCAAACACAACGCACACACACACACACACACACACTCACAACGGACGACACA
>NW_011335547.1:339556-344651 GCF_000735185.1 Notothenia coriiceps | reverse complement strand
GGGGTACTACTCTTTGACATTTCCGGGACTGTTTGTGGATGGCTAAAACCCTCAGCTCCGGCAGTCTCCCGGCAGTCCCCGTAAGCGTCGCGGGTATGAGTCCAGCCAACAGGACGTGGTAGCAACGGCAATTGCCGTGTATAAAGGTGTGGAGGGTACAACTTAGCCGGTTTTCTTTCAGCCGGTTTCTTTAGTGAGACTAACCGACAACGGAGAAAACTTACTGCTTATGTGTGATAGCGACGGACGACCACTTTCGCTGTCAATAACGGTGAGTAGTTGACTTAGAAACGCCCCACAAGCATCCGCCCGCGCGTCCGCTGCATCGCCACTGCATTTTCAGCACTGCATTTTCAGGCCCTGCGGAAAGCCATGCGCAAGAAGCCAGAGTACAACCACACATCGCCGGAATTCTTCCATAGCCCCCTAGGGACGCCTCACCTCAGGTTAATTACATATCAAAAAAATAAACCACAAACACAAGGTCAAAGTCGACACACGTCGCAGAGTAGAGAGAGTGTGTTGTGCCTATTCCCCGATCATGTCCCCGGTACAAACACACTGCCTGAGGAAGGCTATGTGTATTTATTTTGTCATTAACCTTTTTCGGACCACTTATTTATTTATTTTGGTGACGATCCGACCTCCATGCTGCTACTCTGGTTCAAACTGCATCCACCAAACAATATGATTTATCTCGACCTCCCCAAAATAACCAAAATCTGACACGGTGTGAGATGTCTTTTTTAGCTGTTCTGTCGTCATTTCCTGCGATCTTCTTCATAAAGTCAGTCAAAATGAATGAATGAATGTGCGTTTCTTTGACTATGTATAGGCAAATATGGGCGTTACGTGAAGCCCGCAAAAGCTGCACCGCATTTCGAGTCGATTGTGATTTATAAAGGGAAACCAGCGTAGGAAGTGCTGTACGCACTTTCCTCGCCGGTAAGCAATGTTTGGTGAATCGGAAAATGTCGGAAAATGTCTGTACCTATTTTTTGGATTTCTACTACGTAAGCAACCTACCCACGTGAATCCTACGCACGGCGTTATAAATGAGGCCCCAGGACAATATGGCATTTTATTAGCAACTAATTCACAAGAGGAACGATAAATAAAATGTGTTTTAATGTTAAAAGTTTCCAGGTTTATACGTAGAAATTTAGGAGTTGCACCTAAGTAGTGTTTGCTGATTGTAGCAGGTATCACAGTGGTCCTCAAATGAAAAGAAAGTGCTTTGCCAACTCTTTTCCTGATCAGCACAAAATGTGATGGAGGCAGCTTTTTTCCTTCCCTCTCTTTTGGGCAAAGGCGAATGTTGTGGACATGTGCCAGGAGACCTAACTCCAACGTATTTAAATTTGAGTTTTGAGAGCAAAGTTAGATTTGACGGCTGCTGCCCCACCTTTTTCTGGTAACTCTTCGGTTTCTGGAAAGCCTTTCCACCCCGGCTCTATCTCCCCTGTGGCAGCAGCAGGAGTGGCTGCAGTAATCCAGTTAGAGGAAACTCGCTCACTCTAAATAGCAGCCACAGAGATTATTCCTCTGGGTAAAATGGCTTTGCGCACATTGGTTTGTGTGTGTGTGTGTGTGTGTGTGTGTGTGTGTGTGTGTGTGTGTGTGTGTGTGTGTGTGTGTGTGTGTGTGTGTGTGTGTGTGAGAGAGTCTTGCGGCATGTGAGTGCAGATCTTGAAAGAACATGCAATGTAATCATAGGAGGCGATTACTTGGTAGCAGTGAGGTGTGTGTTGTAAATCCTAGGAGAATTACACAATGTAATCACAGGAGACTGTTACTCAGTGGCATTCAGGTGTAGGTGTGTGTGTGTGTGTGTGTGTGTGTGTGTGTGTGTGTGTGTGTGTGTGTGTGTGTGTGTGTGTGTGTTTGNATCCTGATCTGACCCGTCTGACTGATCCTCAGGTGAGGTTTATGTGTGACAAATGAGTGATGTGTAAGTGACACACTGCACAGAACAATACTTGGCTAACACTTGTTAGCCAAGTATTGTTCTGTGCAGTGTGTCACTTACACATCACTCATTTGTCACACATAAACCTCACCTGAGGATCAGTCAGACGGGTCAGATCAGGATAAAGGTAATATCTAATTCCAGTTACAGCTCCTGGCAATGTCAGCCCATGGATCAGCATCACAATCAACATCACAACTGGAAAAGTGGCTGTGATGTACACAACCTGAGGGTAATTAATTGTGGTCAATAAACCCATACATTTGGTTTTAATGATGAATCCAGTTCTATTAGCACACCTTTAATAATAAGCTTATACATCTCACCTTTCCTGTCGCCTTGACTCCTTTCCAGATACAGAAGTAACAGATGACCCAGCTTTGCAGAAGACATCCAGCCAGGTCCCAGCGGATATTGCCCATCTCTTCAATTCCTCCAGACAAACCCAAGACTCTCCTCCTGAGTGCAAGAAGAAAGTTATGTAAAGAGACATTTTAGTGACTCTAAAAACTGTTTTGCTAATGTGAGTACTTACTGCCAGAATTCTTTCACTGATGATTTTGCATTTTCATTGAGGTGGCGATAAACTGAATAATTCTGTCCGCAATCAATGCAGTTATCTTGAAGCAAAAGAATAAAAAGAAGCAAGTAAGTTGACATTTTCAGAATTTGATATTAATGGTTCTCCATAAACGTTCTGACCCGGTGGAAAGCATATAAGAATTCTAACTTCTTGAAGTCGGAAGCAGTACCGAAGGAATGGCATACCCGGGTGGTGGTTCCCCTTTTCAAAAAGGGGGATCAGAGGGTGTGTGCCAATTATAGAGGCATCACACTACTCAGCCTTCCCGGCAGGGGCGGACTGGCAATAGGGAATACCGGGAGTTTTCCCGGTGGGCCAGTGCTGTGCGTGGGCCGGAGGGCCAAAAAAGACTTTTTTGACTAAATCCTACCGGTCCACATTTGTAAGTGTTCCGGCCACAACACTTACAGCTCCGTAGCAGCTGTCACTGCGCAGTGAACGATAAGGTTGTTGCCCACATTCTGTTACTGAGTTTAGGCTAGTTAGCTAGCAGGTTTATTGTTTTGGGTGCAGTCACTTTTGCCTCCACTTGCTGTTCAAATAAATGTTGAAAGGAAAACTAAATCTGTTTACAGTTCTGTTTCATATGGGTGTTGAGAGATGTATCCATAGATTTAGTCCCTAATTTTGCTCTCAAAAGTGCACCAGATTGATGCATGAGGTCTACCACCTGCCCACACCCCCTGTTAAATTGACTCACCCACATTGAGGATGCTTCCTACGCCCATGTTTTATTCCTTGGGTCAAAATATTATTGCATCAATGATCTGTTAACATTAAAATCAAAAAATATATGCTGTAAATATTTTGCTCTAGGCAACTCAAGGGCTCAGGTAATGCGATTACTATATGAATAATGGTCCAAAATAACATAAAATGCATTAAGTAACATACTTTCGTCGCGCGTACATTATGCGCATTAAGTGAGCCTGTCTGTAAATTAATCCCCGGGCCACTTTTCCCCCCCAGTCCGCCCCTGGTTGGTGGTGACTGAGAATTTCTACAACATTTTGTAGAGTTAAAACACTTAACTTTGGAAGATCCCCACTGGATTTTTCTCATGTAGCTGAGGTTTCATTTTAGCTTCATTAGAGGAGGGTTTTTTCCCACCTACTCTCTATCATTGGAGAACATTTTTTGGAAGGGATGTCTTCACAGCCTGTATGGACTGGAGAAACTCATACATCATTTAATGTAATGTGGACATGTGATCAATGTTTGTGGATACCCGTCTGTATATACCGCTGACCCACAGAGACATGCAGGCTGCACAGATTTCCTAATACCTCGATAGGCCATTCAGAATTGAGTGTGTACCCTCACCAGGTATTCAGAGGAGTGAACACTTGCTCTGAGACATCAGAGTGCCACAGTGACGCGTCCTAAACCCCGGAAGTAAGCTGCGCATGGGTTCCTTCCACAAAACAGCAATGCAATTTTTCCATAGGATTTTGGAAAATAGCTCGAAATAAGGTCTGTGGTTGACACACATTTAAGAGACGGATCCCGTTTTGTTCAGTCGGATAATCTCCACATGTCTACCCTACTTTTATCATTTTCGAATCATAAATCGAATCTATAGATTTATGATAGGATCGAAGGAACCCATGCGCAGCTTACATCCGGGTTTTAGGACCCGGTGGCACTCCATTATAGGCCCAGTAGGAATAGAGGGAGGGGGATGAAGTGAGAAAACGTTTTGTCTTCACACAGATTCTCACAATCAGTTTGGACCAGAATATTCGAACCAAAAAAAACAAGAGGAGGGGAGGAATGGCAGATGAGTTACCTTTTTAATAAAAGAAGAAAGCTAATTTTTTCTATTGCAAACAGGACAAATGCACTCATACATATCCTTCTTTAACCATTTGCGTTATATAGTTTTATATTAATGTGCATTTCCTGTGGTGCTGTCAGGGTTTTCAGTGATTTACATGTAATGTGTTGGAGATAAGCCGTCACACTGTGTTTACCTGTGCAGACGGTACGGCTCAGCGCTGATACAGCCACTCGCGTGACTGATGAGTCGCAGCGTGCTTTCACACAGCAGCTGGTGTGTGGGCTCAAAGCAGAGCATGCAAACAGGCTTCAGCAGACCACGATTATTCCTGGGAATATACATTTGTATTTCTACCCAACAAAAATGAATACAGAAACAGATTCAAACAGATTGTGTCGGGAGAGAAATTACTTTATTTGTCAAAGAAAGAAGTGCATTTTAATCATTTATGTATTTAACATCGGATAGAACGATTAGAAATTCAAATAAATCGGAATTTTCTGTCGAATCATTTCAAGAGAGCATAGACTAATTGATCCAATGCTTTCTTTTCAAAGCAGCAGCTGTTATAGTATGTGAAATCTCAATAAATCACACAGATGCTTGCCTCTACTCTGTGAATCCATATCTTGTCGCTGCGTGGTCCTCCTGCTCCTCACACCTGGGGGCCGTGTGTGTGTGTGTGTGTGTGTGTGTGTGTGTGTGTGTGTGTGTGTGTGTGTGTGTGTGTGTGTGTGTGTGTGTGTGTGTGTGTGTGTGTGTG
>NW_011335547.1:336545-339458 GCF_000735185.1 Notothenia coriiceps | reverse complement strand
GGGGCCGTGTGTGTGTGTGTGTGTGTGTGTGTGTGTGTGTGTTTGTTTTACACTTCTAAGGTATAGCAGCATCTGGGTGGAGGAGAACAGAGTGTTCACTGTGTAAATGTCAATGTGATAAAATGAATACACATCTATTTAGAGACTTTGGAATAGATCTTCTACTAGAAACGGTAGAAGGAGCTTCTAACTGTTATGCATCTCATCTGGCCGTCAGGTTGCTCAGTGTTTCTGTGAACTTTTTTTTCTCCATTCTGTTAAGCCCACTGATTCTCGCTCATTACATTTTTTTTGTTATCTTTGGCCTGTCTGTTTGTCGTGCCACCACTTTGGTCCAGATTGATTAGCACAAGCTTTTTGTACAGACATCTATTTTTCTGATGAATAATCCTCTGTTTTCACGATCCCTTGATTTATTTCTGCCTTTACAAGGCTAAGGGTTTCATTTCTCGACAATTACTGGATGGATTCCCATGATGGTTTGGTACATTCATGGCCCCCTCATGATGCATTGTAATATTTAATGGTACTCTTTCATCTAGAACCAACATATCACATTTAAATGTATACTAATTTCTCCAAAATGAACAAAAAAAGCAAAAGTAATGACATCCGGATCAGACATGGTAAAAATGACACGTAAAATCAGCATGTTTCGGGCATCGTAACATTCAGAAAGCAAGCTCAAAGCACGGCTGTGTCACATTTTTTATAAAACACATATAAGAACAACCCACATTTACCAAACTCATTACAAATAAAAAACACACTAATGCCTTTGCTATGCAGAGTGCTATGGGTGTGATAGCGCTGTTGCTAAGGAGGCTAATAACACCAGACAAAGACCAAATAAAACCGAGATGTTGATCCATGTTTTTGTCTCTCTGCAGGTTGACGTGTCTGTCTACCTGCCTGGACCTGGTGAAGCGCTGCTGCCTGCTCTACAAAGACCTCATGTCTTTCTCACACATCTTCCAACCAATCAGGACGCTGCTTTACAAACATCTTTCAGCCCAAGCGTTACCAGAGCCTTTGAAGGTTGGTGTCATACTTGTTTTGAAATAGCAAGATCTATCTTTTTCAATTTTTCTCTCAACATATCATATTGTCAGTTTTTTCTCACTTATAACACTTGTGTTGTTGCAGGAGCTCCACAGTGAGATCCTGGAGATCATCAGCGGTGTTCCTGCGGCCCACAGTCGGCTGGTTTTAGAGAAGAAGAAGCCCATTCCTCTGAAGCTGCTCACACCCAAGATTGTTGAAATGTAAGTGTGAAATGAGTACAAACGTTTTCATTTGTGTTGAAATGATTTCCAAAAGCTGACCTGCTAACTGCGCCTCTGTTTTAAAGGTCTCCTATTATGCTATTTTTAGGCACATATTGTGGGTCTTAGATTACATTTCATGTCACTTGTTAGACGTTTTTATCCAAAGCGACTTACATACTCAATACTGTGGACAATCCCACCAGGAGCAATTTGGGGTGAAGTGTCTTGCCCAGGGACACAACAACATGCTGACTGCAGTGGGGTTTGAACCTGTGACCCCCTGATCCCAACACCAAGGCTCTATCCACTGCGCCACACGCCTCCTTAGATATATAGAAATATATAAAGAAACATGTCTATGATGTGTTTAGCTCAAAATACTAAACAGATCATGCATTTTAGACATCCCTCATATCCCTCTATTTCAGCCCTGTTAGAGAAATGCTGATTCTGGGTCCTTAGCTTGAAAAAAAAAAAGAGGGGGGGGAGCTTGTGCCTGCTCAGAATTCTACCGGCAGATACAACTAAATGCTGCCGTGATTAAACACCATATCATGTTCCAAACCACATCAATTATTTCTGAAACAGTATAGAGAACCGCAGTGACGCGTCCTAAAACCCGGAAGTAAACTCCTTCCGGTTCCTTCGACAAAAATGCAATGCAATTTCTCCATAGGATTTTGTAAAATAGCTGGAAATAAGGTCTGTGGTTGACACACTTTTAAGAAACGGATCACGCTTTGTTCAGCCGGATAATATCCACATGTCTACCCTACTTTTATAATTTTCTAATCATAAATCTAGTCGCCAGAAGCAAAATGCTAACGTTATGCTATAAACGAACTACAACCGGGTCGCTGCTTCAACGTCACGCCGACTTAAGATCCATATTCAAAAATACAGATTCTAAATTGTACAAGTTGAAGCTTTTGTTTTAACAGTTTGCAAGAGCGCAGGTACTTGCTTTCAAGCAGAACAGGGCAAACAAACTTAGCGGGAGTGTTTACGTGTTCGGTGTAATGATGTAAAACGGCCTGGACAACTTCTGTAGTCTTATTCAGCCACATGTTAACAACCATCGTTTTTCAGACATTTAAACTCTTCAGAAATCACCAGTGGGTCACTGCTGATGTATTTAATGTCGTAGAACAAAACGTGATCTGTCTCTTCAATTTGTGTCAACCACAGACCTTATTTGGAGCTATTTTCCAAAATCCTATGGAGAAATTGCATTGCTTTTTGTCAAAGGAACCGGAAGTGGTAAAAATGGTAACTTACCAGAAGTATCTGGCAAGAAAATATCTCCATGGAGAAAAGCCATGACTGTGAGAACAGCAANGAGGAGCTCTGTAAGGAAATCTGAAGGAAGAGGCAGATTTTTTCCGGTTGTGTATTTTCAAATTCTAGCGCACTCGAGCTGGTTTCTCCATTCTTACCTACCCTACCTTTAACTCTTTTTAGGGTGCAGCTATATGTTTTATTTATTTCAAAGTGGGCACATTTTGATTATATATTTGTTTCCTTCAAATGTGCAGAGGACTCCCCAAGTGCTGTGTTTAATTTATTTGGAAGTAGGCCTGTGTATTATTTTTAATGTTCCTTATAGGAGTTCTTTGTTTCTTATTAGAGGTTAACAGTTTTATAT
>NW_011335547.1:328854-336515 GCF_000735185.1 Notothenia coriiceps | reverse complement strand
CCTAGTAAATACACAAAAAACTGTAGTTTTTGTCTGATATAACAATAAATACAACTTTATTAGCTATCAAGCTATGAAATATGTTTTGCGGCTCCAGACAATTTTATTTTTTGGAAAAAGGAGCAAAATTGCTCTTTTGGTCAAAAAGGTTGCAGACTCCAGCACTAGGTGAATACAATAATAATAATATTAAAAAAGATCCAATTGAACTAATTACAAAAAATAGATAGGTAAAATAAAAAAAGAGACAAACTTTGCAGCTACTCTGTCTTTTTCCTTACACCCAATTAATTGCACATGAAACCCATGGTTTGAAGAAACCACCAAACCCAGATGACTGAGGAAACCTGCTGAGGAATAATTTCAATGTAACCATGACCCCTTGTGGACGATGAGAGAAAAGCAGTAAAGCCAAAGATGCTCCACTGTTCGTGTGATTCTGTGGATGAGTACATATTATGAATATATTATAATACCACAGGGATTTATCAGGGTCCTTATTCAATATGTTAGACAGCTGGAAGATATCACTAAGACAGATGGACTGACAGATAGACCTGTATATAAACATGACGCATAGAAAACAGACAGAATGACACACAATCCATACAGAAGAACTACAGACAAGCGGAGCTGTCTAAAAGTGGAAAGGTAGACAGTTCCCCCTGCTCCAGATGGCTACAGAATATGTTTGCCACCACAGCAGAGGCTAATTAACTATCATGGCGTGATGGAGACTCCAGCAGCACTGCACCCCCACCCGCTTATTCTCCTCCTTCCCAGTCTCCCTTTCCCAGTTCTATATCTATCCTTAGTCGTCCCATAATTACTTTGTTGTCGTCTCCACATCACCCGCAGCACCGCAAGCCATTCATCCCTCCATGTCCACTCCCAAACTGCTGTGCGTTTTCTCTCTACATGCTCCTATCATCTGTTCTAATACAAGCTCACCTTTAGGTTTATTCTTTTGATATAAGTCTTGTCCTAAAATATGCCCTCACCATTTATGAGCAGAGCAATACAGAGGTGTATTATGTTTTAAAAGCTTTTACTGCCAATGTCTGTGTCATGCTTATGGCTGTCTGGGTTTTACTGTTACTGAAATTGATATGCCTCACTTCATGATTATTGTTTCAAACTTGTTTCTTGACTTTAGGATAACATCGTCAGTTACTATGGTTAAAACATAGCTTCCAGGCTAACTCTGGCATTGTAACAGTACAGTTTATAAGTATGCAGTTTCCCTGGTGAACCTACTGATCTGCAGATTTGAGGCGTGTGTGAAGCTTAGGTGTAAAAGTTGGTAAGAGTCAGAGTACTTTGCACTGTTGCCAAGGAAACCATAATGTTGAACTGCTGTGTAATTTCAGTGTTCTAAAAATGTCAACACTTGTTGAAGCGCTTGCGGTCCTTTGAAAGGGTTTTCACAACAACTTAACCATAATCATAATTTCTTTCTTCAAGGTCTTAACATAGAGGGATTTAAAAATATTAAAGCCTCCCACGAAAGGAACAATGGTTTAAATATTTTCTGTGTTAAATAACCCAAAATGTTTAAGATGTGAGCAAGAAAAAGGTTACGAATCTTAAAGTATAATGATCTTAGTCACATTTGACTTATGTTTATATGAATTTATATATAAACAAAAGTCTTTTTTGAATTGAGTCTTGTTCCATTTTAAAGTGGGTTTGACGGATGTGCAGTGAATGCTATTGAGCAAAAGAAAGAGAAAAGGCTGTTCAGGTTCGCCTTGCATAAAGCTGCTCCTCACCAGAGGATGGTACCAAGGCACCAATTAGCAGTGGAGAGGGCGCATGATGATATTTCCGTGTGCTTGTGGCCGGGGCAGCTCCGTCTGTGTGTGTTATAAAAGGCAAAACCATAAACATGGAATTAGACAGTGCAGGACCCGCAGCTCTTAAGGTCACAGACTCTCCCCTCCTGCGGCTTGTGAGAGCAATGGTGTGATATAAACAACACTGGCCTGCAAACTGTTATTACTCCCCTTGCGGTTTTTTATAACAGGGCGGCTGATTATTTGTGCTTGTCAGTATGTGAAGTTCCTTAGGCCGACGACCTCGATGCAGCGACCCCCTGCGGTTCTGCTCTTAGGTGGAAATGGGTGCAAGAGAAGTGTGGGAGAGAGATCAGTGTGAACCAGATAGAGAGAAACTAAGTGGGTGGAAGTGACTGAACATCTCTTTGTGTAAAACACACACACGCGCACACACACACTAAGCCTCAGAAAAATAAACACAAAGAGATTGGCCACAGTTCAATTTGTTGAGTAACAAAAACATGATTTCTAACCAGCAGGTGGGGGCAGTAGACAGATCATACTGTTGCACACTGAGCATTATACTTTTCTATAAGAGCTACTGTAACCTACCTTTACAGAGGGCGGAAAGAAAATCAAAAAATACATAATCTAATCTAACACATTTTATTGTGACCACCAGCCATGTTGTATGGTATGTACTATGTAGCCATGTAGTGGTAAAAATAATAAAACATTGATATATATGTGTTCATCATCTGTTCCTTTTCAAATGTGTCCACACATCTTATCAACAAGCACGTAACTGCATTCTTTATTTGTGATTATTCCTTATTCAAGCTTATTCCTTATTCAACCTTGAAAAGCAATACTCCTCACAAGTCTTTTTAATCTTTGTTAACAGTATGTCATTTTCCAACAGAATAGTACAACATAAGAGGTGTGTTACAGTAAGAAAGTGTTACATGTACGGCAACAATGAACATTATTTTCACTATTGATTAATAGGCTGGTTATTTTCCTTGTTGTTTTTTGAAATTATAGAAAAAGACGATGGATATAAATAAATCCCAGAGCACAAAAAGGACATTGGTAAATGTCTGGTTTAAATTATGTCACTTTTCTGCAGATGTATGTCAAGACATTTTGTAAATTCCCACATATAAACATCCAAAAATAAAATGTTAGGCTTTTTTGCTTAAGTATAGATTTATATGATCAAAATGATCGGATAATTTGTTTTCATATTGGTCAGTTCAATATATGTGGCAGCTCTACATACACGTCATACAAATATTTAAGAACTGTAACCGTTTTATTGTGTCTCTTTCCTTTACAGGCTCATGCTGAAAAGATTTCGCCATAAAAACATTGTTATTCAATATCCATGAAACTTTAGTTTTAAATAACTCAGTAAACAAATAGATAAAACTAATTTGCTCTTTGCTTTGTCCTTCAGCATCCCTCCTCAGGGGCTTGCTCTCAACCCCCCCTGTCCTCCTCTCTGCAGCCTCACACTCCCCCTGCTGTTGAACTGCAGTAGAGCGTCTGAGGAGTGCGTTGACAGCTCCGGGCCGAGTGTGTGCCCGCCTGACTGTATGCTGAGCACCCGTTGAGTAGGTGGGTCTGCTGGAAGGGAGTGGGAGAGGTGGGAAGAGGGCAGATGGAACACAGAAGGAAGTTCACCAGCAACACATCGAGTGTCAGAAAGTAGAGAGGGGACAAAGAGGGAGGGGTTCAGAGGGAGCCGCAGGGACCGTGATAGGTAGAAGAGTCAAAAACGGAGAGAATGAGGGGACAGATATGCAGAGAGAAAGGACCACAGGTGGTAAAGGGATGAGGGAGAGCAAGGGATTAAAGGATGGAGAGGTGAGAGATGTGTCAGGTACCACAGGGAGAGGTGATGGGCATCGGGGGTGGAGGGAGGGTGGAGGAGTTGGAGTTTGGGGGGTGATAATGATGTCAGGTGCAGGAGGGTACTGGGTGGGTGGATGGTGGAAGGGTGGGAGAGAGGGGCATACTTGTGTGACCTTCAACAATAGTTTGAGGGTGGAAACTTGGCAGAAATATATTATTATAATATAATATATATTTGCAGTGGTCCTTATCCTATGTCATGTGGTTGGAGGAACAGCCCAAAACTCCAACAGTTTTGACAAAATATATTAAAAAAAAGGGATAAACTGAACTTTGGTATAAATTTGACTTTGAACCGAACAGTTCAAGTCCTCCTCCCTGAAATCAGACCAAATGTTAAGGACTTTACCTTTGAAACAAAAAGAAAATCATCCACCTGGTAAATGCCACAGTCTTCAAATATGGTGCAGAACAGAGGAAGGGTTTATAGCTTATTTCACAGAGAAGCTGCAACTGAAAACAGACGCCTTTAGGAAGAACTTGTGAGTTTAGTCTTGACTTGATGCAAGAGTTTACATTTTGTTCTTCTTTTCGTCATTGAAAGTAAACCAATGTAATATTAATGGAAGCATATTGAAAAACCCTTTAATAAAAAAGCATGGCTACCCTTCAGACCATCAAAACTGATACTTGAAACTGTTTTTATTGTGTGCTCTTCAGTTGATTTATTTTTACATGAGTACATAAACCCCTTCTACCTCATTGAAAAAATAAAAATAATAATAATAATAATACTGCAGTACATTTTATTTTCAAGTGTCGGTGCACTGTAGATGCCCTTTTATTATTATTGTTATATAAAAAAAAACATAAGATATGTATTCTCATGTGATCACTTTTGAAAAACAAACTCTACCCAAGTCGATGTAATGTGTTTGTTTAAATGTATTGCACTCACTTTTTAGTCTGAGCTCTTTGGACAGATACCTACTACACAACATGTTTCCTGTTCATTACGTCAAACTTTAGGGAATTATTTCATTACCATCTCCTGCGTGTTGATGCAATTGGCAGTTATAGTCTAGTCCTTTTCATTTATGAGCTATGTCGTGGCATTATTGCTGTCTGGACATGATTAAGTGCTGGTGTAATTTAAGCCATTTGGAGACAAAAGGAAAAAACATGTGAGGAATTACTCCTCCATGTAGCAATACTCCAATTTAAAAGTGACGTCTTCAAGAAAAGCGTGCTATACTATTTATTCATTTAGCTTAAACCTAATACAAGTTCACATTGTTGTTTCCAAACTCTATATAACCTGGTCTACCACACTGTCTTGTATGCTTATTTTCTGGGTTGCCCACTCCCTGTTTACTGATATGAGTGAGGTCTGGTATGCTGCTGTCTTCTGATTCGATAAAAAATGTAGCATTTATACAGCCAGTAACCTTTTTTCCCAGGCATATTACCTTGCTTAATTTGGCTACATGGTTTCATATCGACTCCTTTCCCTGTATAGATAGGTGTGCCTGTGTGCATGAGGACACTCGGTTATGTATGTGTGTGTATATGTGTGTGTTTGCGTGTATTGAGTAGGAGGACTAGGGATGTTAAAACCGAAAGCCCACTAACTGACCTTGTCTGAACTGTACAGTGCACAGAGTGATAGCATTAGGTGCCTTCAGGTCAGAATGGGGTGTTATAAAAATATCCAACATAACATCTGTGTGAATGTCTGTTTTCTTAGTGTCTTGTCTGGGAGGGGGTAATGAAAGGAGTGTGTCTGGTTACACTGTGTTCAGCCCAGCCAAACTACATCCCACACAAGGCTGAGAGACTGCGGCCTCCTCTGGACCTTTTTTTAATTAAAAGTCCTCCTCGCTTTAGTGTGTGTGTGTGTGTGTGTGTGTGTGTGTGTGTGTGTGTGTGTGTGTGTGTGTGTGTGTGTGTGTGTGTGTGTGTGTGTGTGTGTGTGTGTGTGTGTGTGTATTTGTGTCATGCTTGCAAACACTTAAATCATTGAGTATTTAAATTATTGAATGTATTATTTAGTTTCAAATTCTGTGGATCCTGTAAGTCGATGCCGAGAACGTGAACAGTTTTACACTTAGTTGATATTTTATTATGGCTAAACTTTTGAACTAAAGCAATTTAAAGTTATAAATAAAGCATTGTCAAGAAGGTTCCCTTGCACATTGAACCAGTTCAGGTGAGCTGTTAAATCTAAGAGTTGCTATGGTATTCACTTTCATATCTCATTATTTAATGACATTTGAGTTATTTTTAAAACAGTCCCTGCCACAGTGTAAGAAAAGTAAGCTGTTATTTTTCTTCTAAAGCAATATGTGTCTCAGAGTTTTAATTTCAGTAAAAGAAAACACATCTATTTTCAATATGCATGTTGAAATCCTTCAAAATAGAAGGCAACACCAGATGCTTGGTTAACGAAACACAGATATACAGCTACAAGTTGGAGTGTTCAACAACACATAATAAGGATTATATGAATACTCTAATAATATAAATACAGTGTGTAAACATATATGAAAGAACCAAGAACCACGAGCACAAACAAGTGAAATAGTTATTTTATTAATAATTTTCATAATAAAGTCAGTAATATAGGTTTTATTTCAAGAGCTAGTTAGCAGTTGTCAAGCTTGCTTACATTACTGAATAAAAAGGGATATTAAAATAAAAGTATAATTTGGTGAAAATGCCATTATGTAATAAAAGCAACCTTTAACTTATTAAACAATTATTTAATATTGACACTTAAAAACAACACCCATGACTGCTATCAGCATCTGGACACATTTTGAACTAAGTATTGAAGCACCTGTGGGGCGTCACCCGCATCCAGACCCCTAATGATAGAAGAAGTGTGCAAAAAATGTGTATTTTGTGTATGCATGTACATGTGTGCGTGTGTGTCTGTGGTCTGCCCATGGTCGTCATGGTGAGAGGAGGTTGGGGGCTGTGCTGTGAAGATGTGATCAAGAGCCGTCTTTCTGTGTTTTCTGTACGTGTGTGTGTGTGCGTGCGCGTGCGTGTGTGTGTGCATGTGTGTGTGTGTGTGTGTGTGTGTGTGTGTGTGTGTGTGTGTGTGTGTGTGTGTGTGTGTGTGTGTGTGTGTGTGTGTGTGTGTGTGTGTGTGTGCGCGTGGCTTCAGCGAACCACCCTCATACAGAAAGGCATGGTGCTTTATGGGTAGTCTGTGCAGCAGGGATGGGGTGTGGGTTTCTTTTCATCATGAACAAATGTTACAAAAAGACGCACAATGTGAAAGGAGACAGCAATTCACATTTATGTTTTGTAGAGGAAGCGTAAAGGGAAGGAATACACACTGACACAATGCGCAAGTAAAACCTATGGTGATTATTGCCAATAATCGCTGGTGTGTGTGTGTGTGTGTGTGTGTGTGTGTGTGTGTGTGTGTGTGTGTGTGTGTGTGTGTGTGTGTGTGTGTGTGTGTGTGTGTGTGTGTGTGTGTGTGTGTGTGTGTGTGTGTGTGTGTGTGTGTGTGTGTGTGTGTGTGTGTGTCATTCACATCCTATCTTGACCTATGTGACTCAGCATTGGGTTTTTGCGGTCACATAATCGGGATGCCCCAGGACATAAACCATAATCATCTCCCTTTCCATCCCTCAACATTAAAGGACGCTCATTTTTTTCTGCCATGTAATAATAGGGAACTTCCAATTCATGTCTTACAACAGCTTGTAACTTTGTACAAATCACATGCCCATCCAAAAGCTGGCACTTCCCTGTTGCTGTTTATTTCACTTGCTCTGGAAGCTCCAAAAAGAAAAAGAAGAAGATAAAAACTTGAACAGAATTCTAAAAGATTGTCAATACATTTGGTTTGTTGAGTCAGTGAGTTTGCGTGGATATCAAAAGGAAGTAAAATTTAAATTGAGAGGGAGAAGCAGATAAAAACAGAGACGGTGAAGGTCAGTGTTGTAGACAGAAGGAGTGACAGGACACGAAATCTATGAGAAACACTCCAAATACAGCTGCAAGAGG
>NW_011335547.1:327119-328269 GCF_000735185.1 Notothenia coriiceps | reverse complement strand
CTCAGCATTGGGTTTTTGCGGTCACATAATGCTGAGTCACATAGGTCAAGATAGGATGTGAATGACACACACACACACACACACACACACACACACACACACACACACACACACACACACACACACACACACACACACACACACACACACACACACTTCCATGCAAACAACTTGGCCATGCCGGGCGGTTAGGTGGGAGGATGTAAGGGAGAGGGCTACACCCTTGTGCAAAGCTTTGTTGTGTGACACACAGACAGCCCACCCCAGCATTCTCACCCCTATATTTGGCCTTGAATACAATTGCAGGTTTGAGAGTGACAAATCGGACTGCAGCAAGCAGACTCAGACAACGACAAGGGCAAAATTACATGAGTAGAAGGGGAAGCCGCTATGGTGGAGAGGCTGTTAGGATCCGATATTATAGATGAGAAATGTATTGTGCAGCACGCACAGTGAAAACTCGTTCACAGGTTATTTATTACATTTTCAAAATGATAAACATGGAGGTTCTTTCTGTGTGGAGTTTTTAATCAATAGGAGTGAATGGGAGAGATTTCTGAGGCTACAATAGCTTGGACACTCAGAAATTGTTAAAGTTAGTTGAGAAAAATAATGCAGATTTGATCAACCATTTATCTCTGAGTGTTCAGTATCTATTTGGTTATTTCTGGGTCTTTGATGTCCAAGATGTTCATATTATATTTGTTGTGCCCGCACAACTTCATTATGTGGCTAGATTTGCTATTTTTAGATCAGGAATCAATTGATTTGAAAGCTTAAATACCATTTTGGAGTATTGGACACTTGCACACACATTTGAGGAAATAAAAGAAATTGGGAAACTAAAACCACATAAATTCAGATTCATAATGCAATATTTCAATGTTACATTGTCCTTTTTCTTTATTTTAAGGAATATCATATTTGGATTCTGAATATGTCCATGTGCTCCAATTATTTAAAACATTTTCTATTTAGTCAGATTAACTCAAATAAAAGGGCTGAAAATGTCAAACGGTTGAACTCTCTGCTTTGCATGTACACATACGGCAATAGTTATACAACCCTGTATTCAAAATTAAAGCACATGCACACCAAGGATTTGTTTGATGCAGAACTGTTTTTCTCATGCATTGTTTTTTGTTTATAC
>NW_011335547.1:244705-327058 GCF_000735185.1 Notothenia coriiceps | reverse complement strand
TAATTAACTGGAGAAATTTCTAGCTGATACCTTTAAGTTAAAAAAATTACCCTATTCACCTGGGGTGTCTCGCCTTAAACGTGATGCAAACAGAAATGAAGATTAATAATAGAAGTAATAAGTAATGGCAAAACAAGCATTATGGCTCCTACAATAATAAACGTTACCCACAACAACATATAACACATATTAGCATACAGGATATCCTTCTAATATAAAATAAAAAAGGATACTTATTATGTCTTTAAGTGTTATCCAAATATACGTCTAACCAAATTTGCACATCTGTTGTTCTAGTACATTTGTACTATCTGCCCTCATACATATAAACAGTAAATGGCTAATTAAATGTGTAGGTGGTAACTGTTAACATGAATGTGTGGGGGGGGGGGAGCTGATAATGGTGACAATCAAATCATGGGGGTGGCATTTTTTCTTCTGATTCCTTTTATGGGTATATTTCTCCGTCTCTTTTCGTTATACCTCAACAGAATCTCATTAAATCACTCCAGCATCTCAGCTCTGATGATGTACGTATCATTTTTAAAGGGCAGTCAGGAGAAAACAAAATGTGCACCTGCGTCTGGAATGGTCTCTTCCACTATTCTGCAAGCCTCCCCTGAATGAGTCATCCAGCCGGCTCCTCATTGGATAAGAACATGCCATCCCAAGGGATTGCCTTGCAGAGGCAGAAAAGGCCTTGCTTCCATTCACAGAAACATTGGTATGCCAGCCTGCTATTTCATTCACATAAAAGACTAAATATTGCATGCCTTTTGTCCTCTGCTCTTGTTCTCCTTTTGTCTTATTGCCTCCTCATTTGATGATTTGCGAGGGCCTGCCTTTTCTTCCCTGCTTTGGTGTTTGCCTTTTTTTCTGAGGAGAGAAGGCAGACGTGCTGTCTTTCTTTTTTCTTTTTTTTTTTCTATATTTGCCAGGCAGGAAAGAGAGATGTTGGGAGGGACTGCAGTGCGAAATCTGCAGCAGAGTGAGAGCGGAAGCTGCTTATGAATGAGTGTCAGTCTTTTGGCTTTGCTAGATGCTCCTGAGGACATTTTACATGAATGGTGTCTGGCTGTGTGCTTTTCCGCTACCGGGGAGACAAAGATGCTTCATTGCTGTCGGTCTTAAGGAGACTCGTGGGCTATTTGTGTTATCCTTTCCGTTGTTTCATTGACTCATCTGCCTGAGAAACACGTCGTTCATGCAGAGGTTTTTTTCTTTAGTTGTGTCATTCATGTAATTCAAGCCGGACCAATTGATGGGTTATTTTAGACGAGCTGTGAGATTGTTTCTGCTCCCTTGTTGTGAATTGGATTTCTTATGCCTTTGTTGCAGAACATAGATAGAGAATCAGAGCTGCACATTAGACGAATGGTCTCAAAACAATTTTATATGTGTATACAAAAATAGCTTTATTTATTTTTGCATTAATGGATGATTATTAATAAATTGTGCAGAAACAACAAGTGTATTAGGGAGATATCGTTTTTTTAAAAGTATATATAAGAACCAACTCTCTGCCCATAATTTGCAGCTATTATAAATTAACATGGACAATATATTAATGATGTTGCGTATTTTTCGATCATGCTAACATTTTACTGTATTGTTGCTTTCAGTGGTTGAACGTATGGATTAACATCCTTATAAGAAAATGACGTCTTTATGAAACATTAAAATAGAGATTTTATTCTTTAATGAAAAACGTTTGAAATGATTAACTGCCAGTGAAATGGATAGTTTTCATTACCTATTTCATTTATCATAATTTCTGTGATAATTTGATGGCGTGTAACCTTCTTTTTGTCCCAGCTTTTGAACAGTTCATCCCTTAAATAAGATATTAATTGTGTACGACCAGAAGTCAAGCAAATTATTCTCAATATTTGTCTTGCCAAGTTAAATAATCACCTCTCATTCCTCATTTCCTTTTTCCAAGAAAAACAAACAAGAAGGGAAGAATTACAGAGAATAAACATCAGACTGGGGAATTTAAAAATTGATTGGTTCTAGTGTGCTGTAAGTGGGAGTTTTTTTTCTCCCTCCGACAGGAAGTGATTTGCAGTGTTCAGCAAGCCTTTTGTTGAGAAGGTTTTCTCAGATCAGTGAGTCATGCTTTAGCTCTGAGCCGGCAGGCAGGCAGCAGTCAGTAGAGAGTGTTTGCTCTTCCCTCGCAGTATCCGTGATCATCGACAACATAGACCTTTCTCTGTTCTCTTACTTTTTTGATTTTTGAGGCTAGAAACCATCAGCAGCATCACCGCTGGAAGCCAAACAAACTGCACCACAACACTGGCAGCCTTTTACAGACCTTTTTCCTCTCCATCCTCTTCCTCCTCTGCCTCAATGCTGTGTTTCCATGGATTGTGTCTGTATATTGCTCTCTGACGGATTGGATTGCAGCTCTGGATTTTACTGAGAGCAGATTGGACTTTGGCGACAGCAGCAGCAGCAGCAGCAGCAGCTCAACACAACCACCACTGTAACCTCCAATAGAGAAAATTACAGTCAGGTGGCCTTTGATTGCTAAAAGGCGTTTGCTGCCTGTACCGCTGCTGCTATGTTACAGGAGAGGGTAATCAGCACGGCTCAGCCACGTCTGCCAGCACACTTGTGAAAAAGGCAGGCTGTGCGCGTCGGTTGGTGGAGAGAGCAAGAGAGAGAAGGGTATGCTTCACCGTACCAAATACAACCGCTTCAGGAATGAGTCAGTAACATCCGTCGATGAGCTTCTCCACGGCCTGTCCATGAACCCCAAGGTCTCGGCCACCCCCCAGTCTGCAGCCGAGACATCTTACACGCCCCCGACGGAGGTCCAGGCCTCCTCCACCTCCACCACTGCTTCCAGCACCTCCACCGGCCACGGCTCCGACCACCTGGAAGATGGAGGCACCACCCTCTGCACCCTCATCAACAAGGTGTCCAGCCTGAAATTCAGCAACTCAGGCAGCCTGCTAGGCATCAAAGGTCTGCCCTCGGCTGTCAAGGACCTGGCTGTGTCTAAGCTGCAGGGGGGTGGGGGATCCAGTGGTTCGAGCCCCAGCGCGGCAGCCTCTGGTGTGGGCTCGGCCTCCCATTCATCCCCCGTCAACATGAGCAAGAAGAGCAGGCTGGACGAACACCAGCCCGCCGGAGAGGACTGGAACACAGGTGGGGGTGGCGGACTGTTGAGCAAACCCCCCCGAGGGTGGCTACACTCGAGCGAGAAGATCTCTGGTCCAGGAGTGACATATATTGTGAAGGTTGGTGGTCTCATTTTCAGTTTTTTTGTCCTCCACCTCTTTTACATTCTTTACCCATTCTCTCTTTTCTTTCAATGACTCAAGCTTCAGCTACCTGAAGGGGGGAGGGGGTAAAGGAGAGATAATGTAGTTCCATTGGCACATCACAACATGCCCTTGAGTGGGTGTATGTAGGTTGGGTACAGCAGAAGGAGCAGCGACGAGAAAATAGACATTTAATAATTCAGGAAATAGAGAAGGTCAACATTGGGGGGTTTAGGAAAAATGTGATGGAAAAACAATACACGCAATTATCAGCGTCGTTTTGAGCATGCTGTAAACATTTCAATTCATACCGTTCTTCTTGTGTATGTGCAGCCACAGCGTTATGCTTTTGTAACCATGGTGATGTGTTATTTCTGTACATTGTGCATCTCTATGAGCTCCGTGGCTGTTTTAGCTCTCAGATAGTGAAATGGTGGAATAGGGGGAAAAGAAGACACACAGAGCATGTTTGTCTCACAGTATCCGTGTCTCATGTTAATGTGCAGCCATCATACATCATTTAAAGGGGCACAAGTTGGCGCACAACTACGAGAGCTGTGAATGTCATCATGCCGGCAATGAGTCACTAGCATGAGGAGTGATGATGCTGAGCTCTTCAAGGTGTAAAGTGAATGAAAAACGGAACAAACCATTTTCACTGCAACCAAAACAAGCAGTACATCCTCTTTGATTTATGTAGCACATCATAAAAAGTAGTTTTTAGCATACTTAAGAGCAATGTGTTATTTCCAAATCAAGTTACACGGTATGATTGCCATCACATGACACCCACTATAACTTGCCTGAACAAAGCCTCCAGTATCTGTGACCAGCGTGACATTCCATTAACTGCATTAAGGACGGGAGCGCTTATTTGTCCAGTCAATGGCGCTGAAAGCATCCACACGGTGAGAGGGGGAATGTGTCCAGTCCGCGCGCCCCTACCCTCTGCTTTTCCTGTGGTTTGAGGTCCTGTGTGTATTGAGTTCAGCGTGGTGTTATGCTCACAGCACTTTTAATTAGCGTCATGCGGTCACTCCGCGCGCATCATGCACCATTACTCTAAAGGGACATAGATTGACAGTGACACTGTTTACACTCTCACTTTTGGCCCATTGTAGCTGTGTGTTTATACCAAAAAAGGCCAAAACAAATAGCTAACATGAGTTAAAAAACACTAAATGAAAGCGACCCCTTCACAAATAGTCATGCGATCTCTTGTTAATATAAGAATATTGACTAGAGCTGCGTGTTTGATACAAATTAGCATCCTTTTTGGACTGGTTAGTATGTTTTAGTTAGTGCACATCCTTATTTGTTGCATATTCTTCCTGTTTTTTAACATTTATTATTACACTTCATCAACACACAAGGCTAAATGAAAGTTGATTTATTAGATATGTGCTTTATTCTCTGTACCGTCCGGACATATCAGAATCAGAAACAAGTGTATTGGCAGGTACGTTTACACATACAATGAATTAGCTTTTTGCTTTGGTGCGAACATAGGTAAAAAAAGAAATATATAAGGATAATACAAAATTGTTATTTTTAAGAAAGAATTTAGCATTAAAATAGGATACTAAAGACAAGTATTCACACCAAATGTAAATATACAAAGAACCATAAAAGCTCAAATGAAAACATGACAATATCCTGCCTAGACTGTACAGAGTTAAGTGTAGCTATGCACATTATGGAACAAACACATCTTGTGACATTGTAAATATGAGGGAAATGAAATATACCCGTTATCATTTGGAATAAACATTTGAATTTATGAACATAACATCAGAACTTTAGTAAGTTACAACTGAATCCGTTATTATGTGTTTTATGTTTCAGCTCTTCTTCTGTTTTTAAAGTCAGTAGTGTGCATGTTTGTGTAGTTTTGTGAATGCATGTTTTCTTTCACTGAAATCATTTCTTCAGACCAGGCCTCCCATTGATTTTCATAATTAATTTGAAGTTCAGTGGCACTGTGGGAACCATGTTCCTGTTCTTTCGTACAGCACGAGAGGAAATGTGCTCAGAATAGGTCTCTAGCATTTGTATAACCGTTTGATTTATTTTTGGCCCTGCTGAATTGTGCACTTTAAACTCTCCGTACTGAAAATAGATGACACTAAAAATCTGCAAACGTCATGTTGACAAAACTGTATTTGTTTGTCTGTGCTTGCTAAACAATCGCTGGAGAGAAGGGGCCTCATAATATGAAAGTTATGATTCTAATACTTTTGAGAAAGGTGTAGAAATAGAAACATTAGTGTGTCTGGATTTCTGTTTTGTTTACAGACAGATTATGAATGTGATTCTGTTAACAATAGGAACTCGTCAGCACAAAATGTTCTCGGCCTGTGCAATATTAATCACAGGAGGTGTTGTAATGTGAGTAGGGGGCTGGGGCTGAAGATGGTTTTATGAGATGTTGGGACTACAGCCACCTCATGTGGCATAGTAACACAAAAAATCACTTATTTCCCCAACAAATCATGTCGGACTGGCTTTTAAACTCTTGCCGGGTGTTTCTTTTTTTAATTACATGTAGGAAGTAGAAACTCCTGATATAATACAGGTTCATGCGTATTTGCAACTATTATGCACAGTTTTAGATTAGTTTTTTTTTTTATCACAGTATGTGTCATTTATCGATTAGTCATTTGTGCTCCAAAAGCAAGAAGTTAAACTGCAGTTTTTATCGTAAACAAACAAATGTATCTTTTAGGTTTTTCTTATCAAAACGCATTATTTATTTTAAATGAATTGTGTGTTGTAGTAGCATTACTGTTTCTTGGAATTAGTGAGTTTAGATTGATGCAAATAAATGAGGTATGTTTGTAATCATGAATGTAACGTTTGTCCTTTTTGCTTTCCAGTATCTCGGCTGTTTAGAAGTCCTTCGGTCAATGAGATCTCTGGATTTCACCACAAGATCACAAATTACAAGGTATGTTTGTTAACACTTTGTATTCGGACTTTTCATGATTGACTAGATTTACTCCAAAACTATTTTCAGTACAGCAGTCATTATCCCAGTTTACTATTAAAACCCACAAACAACACTTAAAGAGAAACTAAACTGAACACTTGATAGAATTCTTAACTATCCAACATTTGTTTTGAGTTATTTTGAAGGCTTTACTACGAAATCTCAAACATTTTGAATAAAAAATAATGTCATAAATATAACTCTATTTACATTTTCCATGGATCAGATCAGTGAAAATCTTTGATGTCACAAATTGTTTTTAGGTGACTAGTTGTTTAAACATTTACATTTTTGTCTACTAAAACACTTTATTTTGTAATAAAATCACTTCTCTCTGTCATGTCTTAGTTCATTGACATGTATAATTAGTCAGTTTTAAAAGGTTCAATCGGCAATTAGATAAATATTGTTTTAAAACATTGCGTACATTTTAGAGCACATTTAGGGTGTCTGTTATCACAATTAGTTTGCATGGAATGTTCTGACTCCATGTGTATGTTAGAAATCATTGACCAATGTGCAGTGAGGCAAAGGCCAGCAGTGAATCGGTTTGTGTCATGTCCACTTTTATGCTTGACTTCCTGAAGTCAGTCCAGGCTAACGGTAGTTTGCAAAGCCACACAGCAGCACTCTCTTACTTTCTCTCATTGTGCATGTGTAATAATAAAGAGCGATAGACAAACAAAGACAAATGTTATGTCTCATGCTACTGCTATTACTAGGTGAGGACTTTTCTAGAATAATCTACTGCTGTGAGTGATTTATCCACCTAGAAAGGACACAAACATTAGCATTTCTGTCATGAAACCAAATATTCACTTTGTCTCAGAGCGGGATTTGACTCTTCTGCATCAATGCAGCTCTACTTTTATCCACCATTTACTCCACATGTTGTCGTCATATATGTAAACGTTTTTATTACGGTGGTCATTTCTTAAAGGTAATTTTAGACGTTGGTGTGTAGAAGTGTATACCAGGTACAGTTTCCTGGTTTTACAGAGTTGCAATGCATTTGTAATATTCCCTATAGCACCTTTTTAAAACACTCTTCACTGCATATTGAATCCTGACGCAGATCTCTTGTGGTCAATGTGATTTTATTTAATATGTAACAACCTGTTGAGTCCAGGCATTGTTTAAATAACATATTTTTTTGTATTAGTTTAGTTTGTTAATTTATCTGTCAGTCTGTTTCCTTTTTTTTGGTATCATTTATTCATGGCTAAATTGTATTCATCTGCCATATGTTAATATCTTTATATATACAGTCTATGGTTGATATACAAAACATCTAAACGGATAACATCATATGAATCGATACATTTATAGATAAAGCAATAATTGTATGCAAGCAAAACATGAACTACAGGAAATACATACAGTAAGGCAGTTACACATGTCAAGTCAAAACCTTTATTTTATTCTACATACAGCCAACATTGTATTTTCCATGTATTCTTGGAATGAACAGTCGCATCATAACATGCAAATGTGTAATAGGAGAGAAAGAATGACTAGCTTTATTAATAAGGAATTGATGGGTGATCATTAAATAATTATTTAACTATCAACAAACCTAATTGTACCCACTTAACGAAAACATGAACCAACTCGTGTTCCCAAAAACAAATCAGCGTCTACATCTCAATTTGCAAAAATATATTGTACTCTGTGATTAGTGCTAACTAGCTAAGGTTAATATACATGATACCTGCTAAACATTAGCATGTTAGCATGATGGCTGAGAGTTATTTTTGGCATATGCATGAATGGACATTTTCCTTGTAAGATAAGAATACTGTTAATATTATTTTGAAAGCATTATCATGGGTAGTTACTCTGACTCTGCGGCTGTCTATGGTCACCATCTTGGCTTCACCCTCCTCTCGCCCTCTCTCTAGGGAAGCCATCAGCCTGGTGTGTGAGGCTGTTCCAGGGACCAAAGGAGCTCTGCGCAAGAGAAAGGTATATGGATGGAAAGAGAGGGAGGGAGGGAGGGAGGAAGTGAGATGCAGGGATCATGGGAAAAGTGATCTCTACACTGAGAGAGCTGATAAAAATGAATGTTACTTAATGGTACAGAAGGGAGAAAAACAGAGGAAATAACATTAGATATTAATTTACTCTTCCACGTTCTATAAATAGCATCGCCTCTGTAACTTCTTCCTCTCTTCCTTCATGTAAAAAGAGAGGGAAAACGGAGACAGATCGAGGGATTGTACTAAGAGAATAGAGGGAGAGAGAGGCAGAGGAGAGATGAAGAGGTATGGGACTGTATGTGCGTGGGCGTAGCTTCAGCCCACGATGCATTGCACACCGCGCGCACAGTGCTTAGTGACTCATGTAGTGCACAATATCTGTGATCAGGAGACTGAGCTAGTGTGTGTGTGTGTGTGTGTGTGTGTGTGAGCGTCTGTCTTCCCTGTGTTTGTGTGTGCGTGGGCATGGTGTGTGTCCACAGTGTGTGAGAAGACTGTGTCTTAATGTGGGGTGTGAAATGAAGCATTACTCTGCTCTCTAGAGCTTGTTCAAATGTCAGGGAAGAGTATATAACACCAAAAAAATCACGTAGACTAGTTTCTCTCGCAGAATAAATGTAAGATATAAGATGATGATGACAATTTGGCTGTGTGACAAATGCACTGTGGTGACATCAGCCTCATACTGAGAGTTTTGAATGGCTAATTTTATTCAACCCTATCGCCCCTTCTCTTATCAACACTCATTAATTCACTCACAAACCTATTATTAGATTAATTTGCAAGGCACCAACAGTAATCAATAAAGAATAATGTTTCTTCTGTATTAACTAAATAATAGTAAAATGACCCTTTACATTACTCCTTAAGGTGAGACACTGCAGGCTGAAACATAAGCACTGGTAGAATTTAAGAGTTAGCTATTTTGCTCTCATAGTTTATTTTTTCAGTTTAGTGAAAAGAAGACACCAAGTTTTTCTGTTTGCATCTGTAGACTTCTCTTAAATCCACCAAAGGTTATCGTTAGAAAATGTATACTTCGCAAACAATTTTAGGAAAACTGACATAAATGCTTAACTGGAGACATTTCATAGACATTTCGTTTAGTCCATTATATTATTTTTTCTACAATTCACCTGGTGTATGTCTCCTTAAAGGAAGAGTTTATTAATTGTTCATTTTGGTAAGTTTGCTTTGTCATTTATTCTCAGAAACGTACTAAATATGAATCTACATCTAGCAGCGGGTAGGCTTAGCTTAGCTCAGTGTTTCTCAAAGTGGGGGGGAGCTCACCCCTTGGGGGGCGCAGAGGCATGACAGGGGGTGCGCGAGAGACCAGGAGGAAAAATGGTTAGGAAAATAAAAAAATAATTTGGAAAATTATTGGTTCGAAAATAATATGATATACTATAGTACAGTACAAGTACGTCTGGGTCTCTGTGTCTCATTAAAGCTCGGCTCTGTGTGTGTGTGGAACGAGCCATTTTGTGTGCGAGCGAGAGAGAGAGCGCACCGGTACTGGAGATCGTTGTTGTTAGCTTCTGGTGCTAGCGAGCTACACTAACTGATATAACAAGTTTTTTCCACAACAAGGTGGAGGAGAGTCCTCTCCTGTCAGACTGAGAGGCTCAGTGAACTAAAGGACTCTCATTACGTGACTATTTGTGTTGGGGGGGAAACAACTTTTTTTTTTTTTGAGAACCACTGGCTTAGCTTATCAGGGAAACAAATAGCATGGATCTTTTGACATCTTTCCCAATGCTTATGCTAAGCTAAACTAAGCAGCTCTCTGCCAATCGGCTTCTGGCTGCAGCTTCATTTATACTTTAGAGACATCATTTAAGCTTTTATAACATTTAAGATATACTGTTTAATTGGTAAGAAGAGACTTAGTTGATGTATTTCATTTTGTTTGTGTGTGTCTGTGTCCTCCTGTGATCCCTTCAGCCACCGTCCAAAGCTCTGTCCAGTATCTTGGGTAAGAGCAACCTGCAGTTTGCTGGCATGTCCATCAACCTGAATATCTCCACTAGTAGCCTCAACCTGATGACCCCCGACTGCAAACAGGTCAGTGTGCAACCTTTATCAACACTTGTGATTCTGTGAGCCACAGGCATGCATTTAAGAAAATAGTACCACCATTGTTTTGTTAAAAGAAAATCCCCAATCAACCTATATAAATATGTGTGTGACGCACAAGAAATAAATAAACCTTAAAAACACTAACTGAAGAAGGCCATGAGATATGCTTCAAGCTTGGTGAATAGCTACCTTAAGTACCTTGTGTTTTCAGAATATTTACCCAAGTATCTACAGGATAAAGAGAAAATCTCCAGAGCCAAAGAAAGATCAGAGGACATTCTAAATTTAGAGATCTTATTTTTAGCCGTTTCTAAAGTGACACGTTTTTTAAAATAGAATCCAGAAGGTCTGTTTAAGGAGGTTTATGTGATAAAAGGAGGGAGTCAAGCAAGAGCACAAAAGCTCTCCAGATGTTGCAACATAAACGAAGGAGGTGGGCAACATGACTGCCCCCATGCACTTCATAACATTTAGCTTATGGTTTATGGGTAAAATACAAATATTTATTTTGTTGTGGTTATTGTTCACCCTGGTGCTCTTCTTGATACTACCTGCAGATGGTGCTATATAAATAAACAAATTAAAATCCACACGTATACACCACATAACATTTCAAAAGTATTGAGTATCTGTTTCTAAGGTTATAATGCAGAGAGAGTTTCAGAAAAGATGTTTCTAAGCACCAAATCTCACTCAATAAACTCATAGTTGTAGCTCATCAAAGTTAAACTAAACAGCCATCGATCTTCTCTCTTTTAATAAATGAGTTGGTAATGGCCTATAAATAAACCAAATTATTCTTATACAGTATACATAAATATACGTGTGTAGAATCTGATGCATTTGTATTGTAAAGAGGAATTTGCTAATTTTTTTAATGTACATGATACTTTTTATCTTGACAGATCATAGCCAACCATCACATGCAGTCCATCTCTTTTGCATCAGGTGGAGACCCTGTAAGTAACTCAACACTGTCAAAGAGTTTAGTGATTTTTAAAACCATAACAAAGATATTGAATAAACCACACAGTTCATGTTATGGTTTTGTTGTATTTTACCACTGGATATTATAACAACAAGTGTAATTTTTCCCTTTCGTTTTAAGGACACAACAGATTTTGTTGCCTATGTAGCAAAGGACCCTGTGAACAGAAGAGGTAGGTGTACGTCCCTCTGATCTCTATATGTTTTATTACATTTACTTACATTCAACATGCTCATTAAAGTGTGTTGCTCTGGCCCTCGTCAGCATGTCACATCCTGGAGTGCTCTGATGGGCTGGCCCAGGACGTTATCAGCACCATCGGCCAGGCCTTTGACCTTCGCTTCCAGCAGTACCTTCAGTGTCCCTCCAGCAAAATGTCCTCTACACATGACAGGTAGGGTATATGATACAGGGCATTAAACCTCATTGTTCCTGTCGAGGCATTTTTCCTAAAATTCTTCTGGCATTTCCTCAGAAGATAAATATAAAACTTACAACATACCTTTTCTTTTTAGCTCTGGACAAAGTAAATGATAAGCACATTGACATATTCACACATGATTTCAGAACAGTTACACCGTTTACACACACACACACACACACACACACACACACACACACACACACACACACACACACACACACACACACACACACACACACTACCGACCTATTGCATGTGAATGTTGGAAAGCTTAATGCACATTGACAGAAATGACAGCAGCGTCTCAGACTGAATCTTCTTCCAGAAGGTGTTCATGAAACACTCCTAAACCACACACACACACACACACACACACACACACACACACACACACACACACACACACACACACGCACACACACATGTTGGCAGTATTGCGTTTCATGATCAACCCATATTTGTCCTCAGGGTATTAAACATGGAGGAGTTGGCATGGACAGAGGAAGAGGAGGAGTCATCAGAGCATCCTTACTACAACAACATACCCGGGAAGATGCCGCCCCCTGGAGGCTTCATCGACACCCGGCTGACCAATCAGAACGCAGCGTCAGAGGGAGGCCAGGTACAACTCAATTTATGTTGGATAATCTCAGGATTTAGCAGAGTAATTCATTTTTTCATGGGTCAAAATTAGAGATACACCAATTGCAATTTTGTAGGGCGTTAAGAGAAATATTGAACGCATTCTTGAACATTTTTGTAACTTCTTCTTTCAAGGAAAATTAAATGTCATATGTATGTTATTTAAAAAAACAAAACATTGAACATTAAATCACTTACAATTTCTCCAAAACTGCACCAAGTAACTGGATCATTTTAATCTTGCAACTCCACAGACTTGCAGGGGTCAAAATATCAAGCTTCATGTCTTCCTTTTCATGCTGAAAAACTTCCACACCAATGTCCTTTATGTGTGTGTCCACTTTGTACATTTTAAAATATCAACTCATGATTTCTCTCTGGGTTTCTGTTTGTCATCAGGTGGGCCCAGCTTCAGTGGATCAGACATATTACCAAGGGCGGCACTGTGGAGAACACTGGGGAGATGGAAGAAAGCCCATAATCATACAACAGGGTAAGAAAATACACACTTTCCTGTGACTTGAATAGTCAAGTCATGAATTTCATAAATTGAACACAGTGGCTTTGATTGTTTCTCCAAATGTAGGATCCTTCGACATAAACAGTCTGCCGGAGAGTAAAGGTCAGGCTTCAAAAACAGTAGAGATGCCGGCGTATGTGAACACTCAGCAGATCGACGCCCAGGTGCTCGCTGCACTCCAGGCAGAGGCAGAAAATGTGACGAAGGGCATGGCGGCCGCAGCCAAAGAGAGCCCTCAGAAGGACCTGTTCGACATGAGTGAGTCTCGACTGAAGGTTCACTTTAACGCTGATCATGTGAATAGTGTCATAATGTTCTTTGGCTTTCAGAATAACACTGTAATGACTTTCTAATCAGAGTTCTTAATTATAGGGTTTTCCCAGCTTTTAGTTTCTCAGTGACATCGCCTTGGCATTATAATAACACCATATCAGTTTGGACACAAAAGGAGGAGTGTTATCATCTGCAGTTTTATTCTTTCATCTGTTCAACTTCCACCTTAGCTTTTCTTTAATTATACATGAAATATCTGTTACATACAGATCTTTGTAACTATGTATGAGAAATACATTTCACAAATTACATGTGAGCCATAAACTATAACATTCCAAATTAAGTGTGAGTGGAGGTGTTATCCTCCTCCTGCTGTAGCTCTCTCACTGTTAACAGTCCCATTATACTTTGTTCCTCCACTAACACACTCTAAATCCAATTCCATTCAAAAAATAAGATTTTCTAATTGATTTAAATGGTTATTTCATAATTAGTTTGGAAGAAGATGTTTGTGTGTTACATATCACAGCAGGAGATGTGTTAGTTACTCTAGAAAGGACGTTTGATTAAATAGGAAAGACACAGGGTCATAATTCTTCATTGTTTTTCATTTAAATATATTTTGTTACAATTTGTTTATGAGGGGAGGCCTGTGGTGCAGTGGTTTGTGCGTTGGTGTTCAGATCAGGGGGTCACAGGTTCAAACCCCACTGCAGTCAGCATGTCGTTGTGTCCCTGGGCAAGACACTTCACCCCAAATTGCTCCTGTGGGGATTGAGTATGTAAGTCGATTTGGATAAAAGCGTCTAACAAGTGACATGTAATGTAATGTAATGTTTAAATCCAGGTTTTTTGCTTGCAGTATACTTTTCCTTTGCCTTTTATCTAGTGCATGGCTACATCTCTAACTGCATTACCGCCACTTGTTGATCAATGGAATAGTGTAATATAAGTATTAAGACTATTGTATTCAATATATTTGCTTCAATCCATATTTCATGATGTTTTCCATTCAAAAACAACAGTTTTACAACGCTCCACAAACTGTTTTCTCTCTCGCCTGTTGCACACATACATTGCGGAGTAACAGCAATGACTTTATTCAAAAACGACGATGTTGTTCATTTTTTGTATTTGCAGTCATGAAATATGCCTACAAACAATTAAAGCTTCAAATAGATTAGGGTTACTATTCATTTTACTGCTATAAAGAAATGAACACCCTGTGGTCTGGCTAAAGCAGCAATGACTTTCTATTTCTAAGAGACATATTTAGTTTTTTTTACTAACCATTATAGTATCTGATATTATTGATGTCACAGTTCACAAGTCCTGACGGCTGTAGGGTATCAAGTTAAAACTCATACTACAGAAATCCATCCTCTCTTAATTGATTGTTTCGGCCCTGCTCTAACTTACACCAGAGCCCTTTGGGGATGCCATCCAGTCGCAGTCCAACCCGGGGTCCCAGGGGCCGGCCCAGCCCCAGGTGTCCAACCTCCACAAGGCGGCGTCCGTGGACAACCTGAGTCCCCTGCTTGTGCGCTCCGTGGCCTTCAGGGCCCAGGAGGAGCTGGAGGGCAAGACGTGGTACCACGGCAAAATGAGCCGCCGCGACGCGGAGAAACTGCTGAAAGAAGACGGAGACTTCCTGGTTCGTAAGAGCACTACCAACCCGGGGTCCTACGTCCTGACGGGCATGCACAATGGACTTTCCAAACACCTGCTGCTGGTGGACCCTGAAGGCACGGTAAGACGTGGCTAAAGGAAGTGTAGAGTGTGAACTCCTAATGTGGTCATGACAGATATTTAACCCCTCTTTCTCTTTTCAAAGGTACGGACAAAAGACCATATATTTGACAGCATTAGCCATCTTATTTGCCATCACCGTGACAACAATCTGCCGATTGTGTCAGCTGGCAGTGAACTTTGTCTCCTGCTGCCCGTTGGGAGGAAACAGTGATGTTTGCAATGCCTGCTGGGAAATGGGAAGCTCTGAACAGTCTCTCCTATCATACTGAAACTTGAAGATGGAACATGAGAAGATGCTTGAAGGCTTTACGCGCTGACAGTGATTTTGGGGGATTGGCCCGTGCTTACTTTACTGGAGGCACTGGAAGACCCAAGATTTGTTGAAGATAAAAGAAATTATTTATAGAACTGTTATTATTTTGTTGTGAGGACTGAAATGCTATATTTTTGAGAAGACATAGGTGCATTTGGACATAATATCTTGATTTGGTGTTTAAAAGCTAAAAGAATAAAAAAAGACAATTGTTCTTGTAGTTTAGACGAAGTGCAAATCAAACCTCAAAGAGGTGTTAACAAGAGTATTTTAGAATAAAGACCTACAATTTTAGTTTTGTCTGTCAAGCACAACCACATTTCTACAGAAGCCGTTGGCTGAGAGGATGAGCAAACAAACAGTTTGGAAAACTTAGTTTTTAATGAATTAGTTTGATAAAAAAAAGGTCCTTTAATCTCTCCGATAGTGTGACAGCTCACTAAATTAGTCACTATATGAAATCTGCTTTTATTGGGGATTAGACCTGAATGTGTTTTGCTTTGCAGTAGTCACAACGTGTTGGGGTGCTAACAGGCATCCTTCATAGTGCTGTCAATGGCTTTAAAGATAAACTTTTTTTATGATGTGTTTTCTCGTGTCACTGCAGTCGCATGACTTAAAATCAACTGTTCTTGTGGACATTGTTCGTAGACCTTGAAACCCCTTCATTTGAAAGAGGTGCTTGTGTATGCTGACACTGTAAAAACTATTTTTGCTTTTCAACCAGTGATTATTTCTGAATTGGTTTCCTCTGGATTTTTCTTTTAGGTGTGTAGTCAATGATTAGTTTGGGGGCTTGGGTCATGCACTTGATATTCTCACATTTTTAATTAGCATTTTCCGTCATTTTTTGGTGGACTTTTAAAAGGTATTGTTACTATTTGAATGACCGCAAATGAATAGCACAATCAGAATAAGTTGTAAGACAAATTACCAATGTGTTGAGATGTAATTGACCGTTTTTACTTAAGAATTAGGCAAACACAAAGTGTGCACTCAATACATCATGGTTATTATGAGATCACCTTCACTTATTTATTATAACAAAAGGAATTTCTCACTGATATCTTATTGCAAGACTACTGTTTTGCCACTAGATGTCATCGCAGAGATACTTTTTATCCCCGTCAGTCGCACACCTCTCTTGTGTTATCACCTAATAGTAGCAAAGGATGCTGGCCGTGTATTACTTTAAGAATTCCGATACCAACATTTTTTTTGCTTGACAGTTCAGAGTTAATTTGCATTTTGCCGTCCACTGTACACAATCATTCCTCAGAACGGTTTGCTGTATTTCCTCTTAAACACACTGTTTTTGTAGAGTAGGAATCAGACATGGCTCATAGAAATAATACACAGCAGTTCTTTTTTTATTTTATTTTTTATTTCATTGTTCATTTGGCAGGGACATTGCACATTCATGAACACTTAAAACACTAAATATTTCAAATGTAAATATGCCGGATTTAGCTTTGAGCTACTTTCCATCCACAGTCCCTCTAGCAACAGACTTTTCAAATGCTCTCATCCTTACTATTGTCAGTACTCTAATGGATACCAAATGAATGGGGCATTGTATTTGATATGCACTGGACCACTTCAATTGAACCAAAATCAGCATGTGTTCAATGAGTTTGACAAGACAGATGCAATGTAATATAACGTGCCTGTATTTTGCTGCAAGAGGGAGTGTACAATACATGCATCTCACAACAACACTTATTTTAGCAAAGAAGGATCCATATGACAATATCCACCTCTGGATTTATTTTGGTTGAAGCTGATAAGACTTTCCCTTGATTCCTTGTGTCCTTGAGAGTGGAAGAGGCCAAATATTTGATTGACAGAAGGTGAGAAAAAAAAGCGCGCAAAGAATCATGATATTTTTGGCAGTTATCACCCATTTACCTAAAAAAAATCCTTTTTGATGTAATTTCATCAAATCTAATATCTTGGGAGAAGGAATAATGCGCCAAATTTCAAAAAGCAGAATGCTATTTATATTAAACTTCTGAAGTGCACATTTGTAGAACCATCTTGACAAAGTTTTGAACAAAGCGTATGAATATCTAATTTACCAGGAACATCTCCATACTTGAATCTCTCTGATAACAACATGATTAGCTGTGTGGCATAAAGAAATTATACAACCAAACACGCTGGGACACAAAAAGAACAGAGCTTCTTTCCAGATTTCTGTTGATGAAAATGTGCCTTTTATTTGTACAAATGGTATTTTTATTTCTCTTCTCTCTTTCTTCAAAGTGCAATAGCTAATCTTCAATGGGGCATGCCTGTTCACTAGAGGTTGTGTTTTGCCCTGCTGCGTGTTGCTGCTTGAGACTACTGTTTCCTCTCTCTATCTGTCTCTTTCTCTCCCCCCCTCCCTCTCTATTATATATTATAAATGTATCATTTCCAGGTTCTGAATATAAATCTTTGTTGGAGGGAATCACACAGAAACTCACTATTTTGGAACAGGTATAGTTAAAAAAGGAAATAAAAACAAAGAAGTCCAAATTATGTTTACAGATTTAATCATTTGGTTGTATGGGTTTATCATAATTCTGTATGACTGTTGGCAATAAAACCGTGAATGTGCCGAATCTGTTGTATCTGCTGAAATGATCGATAACACATTTCACAGATTATCTTGTCATGCAGATACTTTTGGTTTATTTTAGCCAAGATTTGTGTAGATTTAAAGGTCCCTTATGTACACCTCTTTTTCAACAATATGTCATATAGGTCTTAGATATATACAATACATATCTCTGAAGTGTTTGGCTCGAAATAACAAACAGATCATGCATTGTAGTACGCCGTTTCAGCCCTGTTTCTAAAGTGCGGATTCTGTGGGTGTTTCTCAATATTGAGTATGCTTGCTTGGTAGCACATGTCTTCCGAGTCACTTGCTTCAGAAGCGAGGCAAGAATACTTCCTGGCATTCGGAAAACGGAGTGGAACAGGCGAACAAGTGTTTTCCGCCACAGATTTGGGCAAATTGGTCCGTGCGCAAAGCATTGTGGGGATTTTAAGACCGCGGAGTCTACACATGTGCAGCCTCGAAATTTCTCCAAACAAAGTACGCCGGGCGCGGCACTCGATGACGTAGTAGGATTAAAATAGTGGCTCTGCAGCAGCTTTACTCGCGATTGAGAAACACCCCCTGGCCGTTTCTCAATCTCGAGGAAACTGGCTTCCAAGCCAATATTTCAAGGATGCTACGTCATCGAGTGCCGCCGAAGGACTGTTCCAATCTCCAGCATACTTGGAATTCCACCGAGGCCGCGTCCTTTGTTTGGGGGTAATTTCGAGGCTGCACATGGGTAGACTTCGCGTCCTTAAAATCCCCACAATGCTTTGCGCACGGATCAATTTCCCCAAATCTGTGGCGGAAAATGTAAGGCGAGGCCTCTCATATGTCGCACACCTGCACACTTGCTAGCCTGTTCCACTCTTTGTTTTCCGAATGCCAGGAAGGATTCTTGCCTAGCTTCTGAAGCAAGTGACTCGGAAGACATGTGCTACAAAGCAAGCATCCTCGCGATTGAGAAACGGCCCCTGTGTCTGCATCTTGAAATGCTAATGAGGTGCTGCTGGCCACGCCCCTCTGAGAGATGATTGGTTTAAAAAACACAATGGTGCTCTACGAGTTGATTCATGTAAAAGGTGGGTGGGTGTTACCTTGGTTGGTTATTGGCTAATGGTTGCACAACCCAAAAAAACATTGTGACATCACAAAGTGGCCAAAATCTGATCAGCTGATTTTCAGGCAGGTTTTTATATAAATGGATCAGGACAAAGAGAAAGAGGGAATCTTTTTTCCTGCAACATTTTGAATCTCCTAACACAGAGGGTACACATATTATGTATAACAGACAGGAAAAAGTGGATTTTGCATAATAGGTGACCTTTAGGACAATTTTTTAAATAATTTCTGCCTCAAGCCCAATACAACAGAGGTGAATAATTTAGTTATTAAGAGTGAACGCATTGGAAACACGATTACAAAAATATATCCATTAACAGTTTACTTGTTATTCTGGATAAGCCGCAGAACACCCTAAGGGATTTTCAAAAACATAGTCCCAAGGAATATGGTTCAGGTCCCAGGGATGCTGTTCAGGAAAATAAGTTGCTATTATTTTTCTAAATCTGAAAGAAACACTAGCAAAAAAATGCATTCAACTTCATTGTATTGTGGCTACAGAAATCTCAGAGGCAGTTCTCTCTAAAATTGGACATATCAAATCCAAACCATCCGGCTAGATACCTATACAAATAACAATTATTTTCTCCAATGATTACATCGATAAAAAAAGACATCACTGCACTCTACTATAAACACGAGGTTTATTGTGTCAAAGCTAATATTCTATATTATATAAATAGCTGCATGTATTTAACATTTATTTCACATGCTGCATTCACATGCCTTCTCTGGCTTCATGCTAAATATGATTAAGTTGAACTTTGTAAGAAACTAATTAAAATCCAACAGACAACAGTCTAGGATTAAAGAGATTCTGTATTGAACGTGCAGCAAGTTGGAGAATATCTAGTCAGCATTGAGAAATGAACCTACATATATTGAGCAGCAGATGGAGCCCTGGCATCACTTAGACTACTGATGTTGAATGAACTGCATCAGCTACATTCATTGTGCAGTTTGAACAGATGCAGTTTGAACATGATGATGCTGATTTAATGAAACGAGTAACAGGTTTAACTCTTCAGCATGTGCTTTTTTACATTTCACTGACATCACATATACAATGTATAATTCAGTTATTCTTAAATAACTGCACGTAGTACTGAGTTGGCCTATAATTGAGTGAATATACAGTTACAGAATAATAAATACATTACATCGTTTATCATAACATGGATAATTGTCTACAATCATTCTTCATTATGTTATTTTTGCAGCACTATAATTGCACTTTAATTCATTGCAGGTGAGTTTCACTTCTTATTCGTGTTCTTGGTCACATCTGTAACTACAGAGGTAAGAGTTAAAAAAAAAAGAAGGTAAGAGCACTATTTATTTGCAAATTGTCCTCGTCCTGCAAAAACACAAACCTCCAAAAATGTCAACTTTGCATGTGGAAACATTTACAATGCATTATGTTCCCAATGATTCAATTGGTTTAAAGATTTACAGGTAACTTTAAAATGACGAAATTCGGAGATACGTAAATCTCACTGGAAAGAGATGTAATACTGTACTTGACAAAGAGTAAATATTGATTGTCTCCTTTAACCCTTTGGCCTCATACATTAATCAGTGTAATGTGTAGTCATTTTAATACACTTCCCATTAATGGATGATGCATATTTAAACACATCAAGCACCTATAGAATAAATCCACTGCCCTGCACTTCAAGAAATCCTTTGTTTGAACCAATCTGAGCTCGTATTTCGTTATGGTCACCAATTTTGACCAATACAAAGGTCCATTTTGTTATGGTCACCAATTCTGACCAATGCATAGGTCCAACATTAGGACCAAATGTCCCTTTGACATAGAGTAGATAACTTAGTTCAGTCTTTCATGTCACTTTCGATGACGGCCTTTGCAGCCCCCCCTGCCACCACTGAGACCTCGCCATGGGCCGCCTCCTGCCCCTTCTCCAGCTCCGCCTGCCTGGAGCTCTGCTGGCTCTGGTTGGGGTTGTTCTGGCTGCTCCACGACTTGCTCCTGCTGCGGCTAGGTTCCAGAGATTTCCTGTTTTCGCTGCCATTCCCAGAATCCTTCCCTCTGAAGCAAACGCCACACACCAGGCGCAGGAAGGCCATTCTCATCTCACGGCTGGCCAGAGTGTAAATGACCGGGTTCATGGCTGAGTTCAGCACAGCTACTGCGATGAACCATTCAGCCTTGTAGAGGATGGGGCAGCGCTGCACACATGCCACATCCACCAGGAGCAGGACGAAGATGGGCGTCCAGCAGGCGATGAAGACCCCGACCACAATGATGACGGTGCGCAGCAGGGACATTGCATGCTCAGAGTTCCTGTTCTTGCTCACCTTTCGACTGCTGGACTTCACAAGGATGTAAATGCGAGCATAAAGGACTGACATGGCCAAGAGCAAAACCATATAAACTGTGATACAGAAAGCTACATATTTCTTGCTGTAGAGAGGGAGAACAGTGGAGCAATCGGGGAGGTTGTCCAAGCAGTTCCAGCCTAGAATAGGCAAAGCGCCAAGAGAAATGGCAATCAGCCAGCAGGTCCCTATGAGCAGGAACACTCTGTAGTTCTTATTGGCATCATAAGGCCTCATTTTGATCATTGTCAGGTGTCGTTCTATAGCAATAGCCAGGAGACTAAAAATGGAGGCTCCAAGTGCAACAAACATGCTTCCCTCTCTGACGAACCAGAGGGCAGGCGAGAGCTGCAGGGTCTTCTCCCCCGACAGCAGCAGGTTCACCAGGTAGGCCACTCCAGCGAGCATGTCACACAGCGCCAAGTTGCCAATGAAGAAGTACATGCGGTTGTGGAATCTGTGGTTTCTCCATATTGCCACCAGCACGGTGAGGTTCTCCAGGACGATGAAGCTGCATATGATGAGGAACGCGATAGTTTTGGCGTCCACGTTGCCGGAGCCTGTGCCGACACTGGGTCGATGCTCCAGCTTCCCTGTGTGGTTGTAGTGGCGGTACACCTGAGGGTTGATCATCTTAAAAGCACCGGCCGCTGACACTGGATGTCAGAAGTGAGCAAGGAATCCAGTGTCAGCAATTTCACCGTGTTTAACTGCAGGGTAAGATGTGAGGGATGAGAGTGTTATTTGAAAAAGCAGCCAATTTAGAGTTCTTGAATATTGATCCAGTTATACAGCATTTAATGGTTTTCTATATTCGATTTTAACTGGATCTAGTTTTCCTAATGGAAACAGATCTTCTTAAAGACTAACAAATAGGTACCTGCTGTAAACGTTTAAAAGTATACACCTTAAAATACACCAATGCTGTTTGTTTGTTTGTTTGTTTACATAGGAATTTTTGGACCGTTGCCCAAACTAACAGGGGCTCATTTGAAAATGAAAATGAAGGTTTGCCTTAGCTTTTCATACACAGTAGTTTAACCGATAATCACAAACATACTGTACACTTCATCGATGACGATTTCACTGCACAGTAAATGAAACCTTGCAGATTTAAAGGAGTTCATGCCGATTCAAGTTTTACGCAACTTACCGTGGGATGCTCGAAGTCCGGGTTTAGTTGAAAGTGAAACGCGCACAGGGAGACACACATTTAATTGCTGAGAGGTCGATTATCCGTGTTTTCCAGATTTAACGTTGAACTTTAATCCCGTCTCCCTCGGCTCAGTGGAAGAAAGCTCTCCTCATCTTTTACTGATCTCTAAACTCCGCAGTGACGACGGTTGGCTGGAAGTCACACCCCCCTCCTCCCCTTGCTGCTCTCCGGCCAGGAGAGAAATGAAGGGGATGAAGGGTCAGTGAAGTAAAGGCAACCAGGTGTGTGGAAACAAACTCATGTCTTTTTCACAATATTTTTAACTATAATCCTGTCCCCGACATGTTCCTCAGCAAAAACCAACCAGGAACGTTTGAGGAACAACTTTAATGTTCCATATTAAATTCACAAGTGTTTAATTGATAGGCCTATATAATTGTGTGTGTTTTGAGGAAATTCGAACCAGTAATAGTTTTTAATATGTATATATAATTTATAATATATAGGACTATGTATTTTTTGTTTGAGCTTGTGAGCTAAAGCTAGCTAGCTCGATTAGCATATTTCATAGTTAGCTACCTAACTAGCTAAAATTAATTACATCTATAGCTTGCTTGCATTCAAATAAAAACATTTCAACATTGCTTATACAAAAAAAATCATAACATTACATGGTGCCAAACCTAATTTTTATCATACAGTCTCAGTCTTGCTAATTCTGTACTTCAAGTTAGCCAGTTAAATGTAGCCTTCTAGGTAGCCTACTGGCCTAATACAGAGATACTAGATAAATTGACAAGTACACATTTGTATAGAAATATAGAATAAAAACAGAATAGAGATTTCTAAAACTATGACTCTTTATGACTATGATGACACAGTTATATTATGTACAGCAGTGCAACAAAAGCCAGGCTCTGTAGATATACACGTACATGAGTTAACTCAACAAAAGTCTTTATTCTATACAAAAGTTGATTCTCCCTGCTGTCTTTCTTCTAGACATGGACAGAACATGAGAAATATGAATCATAAAATATGCTGTATGAGTCTAAGTTAAGATGACTGCAGCCCATCCTTTGTTCTGGTCCTTCTGTCGTGACCTCATATCCAGGAAGGATGGGCAGGGCTGGCAGAAAGGAGAGGGACTCAGAGCCTGGGAGACAGAAAGACAGATGATGACTCTTTGAAAAAGACGTGATGGAGTGGAATCTACACAGCATAGAATTAAAGACTTCCCTAACTAAAACTAAGCATAAAATGAACAAAATGGGACAACAAATAAACCGTCTATTTCAAACAAAATCCAGAAATTGCACCAGGAATAATTGAGTCATCAGCATTGTGAATATGACTCAGATGCTAGGATTCTTACTGCTTTAGCTTACTTTATACAGTGCCCCACATTTGGCTTGTTGCGATTTTCCCCAAACTAAGCACATCTTGTACTTTGTCACAGACCAAATCACTAAATAGTAGATCTCTTCCAGTGTCTGTGGTTAATAACCCAGATAAATGTTTTGTGTGGTTGGATAAACAGCTGTGGTCTGGCATTTGTCCATTAGCATTGTTACAGTCACAATTCTCAGTCATTTCTTGCAGGTCGCACTGTGCCAGCAGCAATGGGAAAAATCTCCGGGAAAAAGCCAAATAGTTACTCTGGACCCGCAGAAAATCTGGGACCAATCACAGAGTGGGTCTACGGTAAGGCAGCTGGATTAACAGACGGGGAACATGGTTGGAAAAACCTTGGGTTTTTCAGCAAACTACAGTGATGTGGGGCTCGCATCTGCATTTACATAAACGTTGAGCCAAATATGAAACCATCAGCAAGTACAAACCCATAATATGTGGTGAAAGTGAGTCTATGTCTATGTTTATTCATAGACTACTGAAGAAGAACATGGGTGGAGGGTTTTCACTTTTGCAGGACCACCCTCACTACTTTGGTTTGAGGGAGGCTTAATTCTTTGTCAGAAGGACAGTAATTAAAGCTGTCTGTCTCATTTTCAAGCATCAGTAGCTGTTCATCCCCCATAAAACTGCAAATGCACTGTATGTGTGATTTCCTGCCATTATAATGCTATATTATTTAAGTATAAAACCTACAGGCTGCAACCTCTCATTTGAAAGTACTGTATAATAAAGCCGCTGGCCTCAGAGTGGCTGGCCTCACAGATGGTAAAACCATTCCTCAGGGAGAGTTTCCACTGCTCATCTACAGGCTGCCCTGGACCTTATGCAGGATACAGTTTCTGTGTAATATTGTCAGTGGGTAGAAGGAGTATTCACATGATTTATTTAAGTCAAAGTAGCAATAACACTCTGCAGAACTGCTCCATTACAAGGGAAAAGTCCTGCTCCTAAAAATGTACTTCAGTAAAATTGCAATTCAAAGGTAGAGCAGGCCAACGTGTAGCTACTCTATAAACTGTAGCCTAATACTTTTTAGTGGATATTTCAATCTATAATAATGTTTCATTTTTTAAAGAACAAACATATGTTTTAAAATCTTAACCTGCAAATTAACACATTTACAGTTGTAGAGTAAATTAAGTATATATATATATATGCACCATGACATCAAGTCAAATTCCTCGTATGTGTGAACCTACCTGGCAATAAACCCGTTTCTGATTCTGATTCTGATGTGCTAAGGAAATAAAAGCAAACACAGAAAATCACATTAATTTTTTTTTCATGAATCACAGAAAATGGAAATACTTAATTAGTAACTTCTTGTACAACACTTGAGTCAATATACTTACTACTGCTGGACACTGTTTGATGTCAAATAAATGTAAAAAATATATATTTTTGTAATCTAAAGAGCTTTGCACAGGATCTTCTTGCTATCTGTGCATATCAATAAAACACATTTAACTAGATCCTCCTGACTCAGGACATTAACATAATCAGTATATTCATTATTAAACAATATGCAATAAAAAAGCAGCGTACATTTACAATTATTCATACGGTATACTAAGAACATTCATAATTGATTTTAATGCAGTTTATGTTACCGGTAGCATACAGTAATAGCCTCTCATTAAAACCAGAGAGCTCATGGTTAAATGAGAATGGACACACATACTAAAGGGCTCTAGTACAATAAGCACATTACAAAACCTATTTGGCTGGCATCACTGCAGCCATCACTGCAGCCAGGGTTTGCCTTGTTCGAGCTCTCAACCCCTCATTAGAGTGCAGGAGCTGGGGTCAAAGCCGTGGGCAGTGGGCACATCCATGTGCAATTACATGAAAACTCTGCCTTTAATTTCACCCTCTCCCTTCTTGAGGCAAAAACACACCCCGAGAGTCTGGGCTACAAATCGGAGGCGGACAGTCCCCTCCTGCCCTGTGGCTTTGTGGCGGCAGTATTTCTAGGCACGGCGGTCTCTTGCATGCAACTTAACAGAACAAGACCTCGGAGACATTACTGAGGCATCATTTCAGCTGTGGCACAGTTTAGTCTGGGATCTGCCAACTTTAAAAGGCCACACAAACAGGAATAGGTCTTCAGTTCTGTCACCTCCTTTTTCTGCAGAATTATACCTCTAGTTCTTTCAACATTATGTGCAGAGATCTTCATTTTCCATGTCATTTGTTACCAGCTGAGAGATTAATCGGATGGTTTAATTTCGGTTCTGCCAGTGAGTCGTACTTTAATAATACTACAGTGGCTCCTCAACAGACTATCCAGTGTCAAACTGGCTGACATTACTGTACGAGCAAGTTTAATGGACTGAAATCACTTAACACTGAAATTGGAGCCAGCTTTTCTGTAGAGGGCTCATTATAAGGGCTTCTGTGATAATTGCATGGTGCAGCCACGGTTACTGCCGGCTCTGCTGCATGTTAGCACACATGATATTTTCTTCCCCTCCACATACATACATGGCAAAAATCACACTTCCACATACAATATAATGATATGTAATACGTGTGTACAATGTTAGTAACATATCCTGAATTTTGTTCCAGAGAGGTACATACATTTTGTATTAGATGCCCTAAATATGACCTTATACTGTGCATTGCTTATAAATGATACTTATTCTTCATAGATACATTAAGCGTTTAAACAACATACATTTGGGGTTTATAGGACAGGTTATTTAAAATCAATCTGCATGTATTTTTTAGTAAGTAAATGGGAAGGAGTCCTTATCAAAGGATTTTAAAAATGAAATCTAAATTTGTACTGTAAGTGAAAAGGGTAATTGAATGTAAATTGGTACTCTATACACAAGATTCACCTAAATACTTAGCAGTCAAATGTAGAAAGGATAACTAATTCCAAACATGTCAAGTCAATATGTGATTTAACAAGCAACATTTGTATACAACATGGCAACAACAACAACAACAACAACAACAACAACAACAAGGTCCTAATAAATGGCTTATAATGTTGTGTAAAGCATGTATACGTGACCTGTTAATGATTACTGAAACTACTTTTTTGTTCGGGACAGACTACCGTAGTATGTTGCTTTAAGTTCATTCATTGTGTGCAGTGCACTCATTTCCCCTTGTACGCAGGTACAATTTGAATTAGTAGAATCAAAAGGGAAGTGGTAAAACTTACTGCGTTCATCATCTTTAATGTTGAACTACTGTTTTTATCCTTTTGGTCACTGTGTGCATTTGCTCATATCAAAGCTAAAGTGCAAGTGGTCCTCTCAGTGACTTATCACAGATTTTAAAGTCCATCCTGTAAATGCAGTTCCTGGTATTAAATCTAACACTGTTTTGACCTTATATGGGGACTTTATTTAGGCCTTCATATGTTGTCAGTCTGGCTATTATCCCACAACTCACCTCCCTGTTGAAAATGCTTTGTATAGTAAAAACGGTTTCCTTTCAGTTGAGTCCAACTGCATTGGCCTTCCAGACAGTTAATGTGAGAGTGCTGCAAGAATCCATCGATCACAAGGTCGGGCTTTTCTCCACAGGTCCATTAGGTCTGCAGTACTCAGAGCTCGTTGTATTGATGTCCAGCAGTCATTGGTCACTGCTTGACGAACTGCTGAACGGTTGGCTATTACATTGTCGTTAAAGGAGTCTGGAGTCTGTTGAGAAAAGGTCAAAGTTCATATATACCTCCTATTATCAATTTCTTACATTAATTATATTTATTGAGCTTTCATTCATTTGTAAATATACACATTTATGATAATGAATTACCCCATTTTGTATATCAAAACATTTAAAATCATCAGTTATTTATAAAACCAATATTTGAAGAGCTCTCATGTGGGCAGCCATTCAAAAATAGTTTGCCTTGCTTATAATGCATTACAATCAATGTTACTGTCATCTCTGGTCTTCATTTCTCTCTCTTGTCTTAGTGCTATAACCATAAGAGCACATTTAAAACAGTTATGTCTATAATTCTCCATTGAAAGCAACATTTAACTCGTTCATATTGCTCATTTGCACAAGTTAGACAACATTAGTTTTCTATAATAAGATTAGCTAAAGTAGAATGTGCTGTATATCCATTTATCCACTGGATGCCAATGTGTTGCAACAGCTTTTTACTGTAGGTGTTGCACATTATATTTTCACTTTTCATTTTTCAATGGCTACATCCATAACATAGATTTTTCATTAGACATCAATCATATTAGTAGTATGATTTAGACTTTACTCAAGAAGGTATAAGAAGCTTTGTTATCCGTTTGCTTCCTGTTGGTGAAATCAATAAAACTGCCCTTTAGCTACCTAGGAAATGACTCAGATGCATAGTAAGTAAACAGGAAGCCATTACAGCAGGTCTGATTAAATGTTGGTTATATTAAGCTTAGTACAAACTACTCCAGGTGATGGATGGATTCTGATGATATGAGAGATAGATATACTGGCATGCATATGCATGCCAGTATATCTATCTCTCATATCATCAGAATTTAAATCAGAGGAGCATTAGTTGCTCCTGAAAAAAAAAAAAAGTAAAGAACAAATGTGCCAAACATTTAAAAAACGGCCAATACACACACACAATTGTTTATTCCTTCCTACTCAGTTATGAAATGCAGTTATGAGGCTGGTTTTAGGTTAATAACGAGTCAATTACTTCAAAAAGTGTGTCTAAATGTCTCCATTTAGTCCAGCCTATGAGCTGTAAGGTGAATACATTAAATATATTCTTTAGCTGTCTTTACCTAGTTTGATTGTTATTTCCAGAAAGAGGCGAGGAGGATCTAAATGTCCAAGTGTTTTCTTAGAACAATCTAATTTTAGTCTTGGTATAAAATTAGGCCCTTTGCCCTGAAAGAGAACAATACCTCACGCAGTAGGTTACTGTGGCTCTTTCAGTTCCTTGTTACAAATAGATATGAATAAACTATAAAAGCAGAATCTTCATGGAGACATTTGTATTGTGATGTTTAGATGAATTGTCTCATATGTGCTGAAGGATTTCACAACGTATTTAATGTATACTTGACCTCCCTGGTGAAAATGCTTTGTATAGTAATACCTCCCAGCTGTGTATCCTTCTTCCCAAACAGTATACATATTTAATTAGGAGCATTATGACTGGTGCCTTCCAGACTTATGGCACACGCACACTTAAATATTTTACCTTAGTCAGACACTGACGAAAGAAGAAGGATTGTCTCGAGTGATCGCCTGGTGCCGAAAAACCTTAGACTTACAGGACAGCTGACAAACTGTCTGCAAATGATAAAGTTGCTGTGACATTCTCGTTTGTGTTGTGGGGGGAAAAAACGGTCTTACAGCGAAATCTGTAATGTCTAAATATAAACAACAACATGGCTGTGAAGATGAAAAGCCAAAGGAGACTTGAAGTGTATTGTCTACTCAAAAGATCTGTTAGTGCTGCAAGTAAGCATTTCATATACACTTGCAGGCAGTTATTATTTAGGATTATTGACTTTCCTACATACACTTGTTAAATGTATTCAAATTTCAGCACATAGACACAGTTAGCAAAAGATACTCCAAGCAGGAGCATTTAGCCGCAATGTGCTCCCAGGAGTTGGTGGAGACCCAAACGAAGCTAAAAATAATAATTCGACATACCTTTGCAAGGTGGCCAGGAACAAAACTCAATATGTTATGAACAACGTATGTTCCGGATGTGTAAATAGGTAACTGTTATGTCAGGACATTTTTAATGTTGTTTTTTCCCTAGTACAGGAAGGGGAAGAGAGACTAAAGCTAAGGGCCGTGGCTTGGTTTTGAACCTGAGACGCTGCTAAGAGGCTCTTTCTCTAACAGGTTAGCTATGGCACATTTATACTATTCAATTAATATAACACAATTTGGTTTACTTTTGTTTATATTTGCTGCCCAAAGTGGCCAAAATATGTTATTGTAGGTTAAAGTAATGGGGTTAATCACATAGAAACAGATTTTTGTTATATAGAGTATTTCAAATGTATTACGCTATAACGTTGATTATAGGTTTGTTTTTTGCAAATTGTTGATTTAAAGCTTACCTATCATGCAATATTTAGGCAATAGCATAGGTCTCAGATATATACAAATGTATAAAAAACATGTCTATGTAGTGTTTTGCTTGAAATACAAAATTCCCATTCTAGCCATGCCTCATATCCCTCTATTTCACTTCCTGTTACTAAAGTGCTGAATCGGGGTATAAAGCTTTAAAAAAGAAAATGCCTGCTCATGCGGGACCCAGCAGATACTGTCTAAAATAAATGCTGCGGTGATGAAACGCCAACACCACATCAAGGATTATTTCTGAAACATTATGGAGCTCAAAGGCTTTCTCTCTTTCTGGTTTACCACAAGGTGAGTTCCTTTTTATTTCCTGCTTCTTCACGCATGTGCTCTCTCCAGTACTGGTTAGCTCTGAGTGTTAGCGATGCTTGCTAATGTAAACAAAGGCCATATTACGTCCAAAACACGTCGGGCATTGATTCTGATAGGGCCGTGGGTCCACCACGTGGGTGCCATCCGATATGACGTAAATAACATCATATCGGATGGCAAATCTAGATCAGCTCGTTGTAGCCCCATTTTTCAGAGATTTGCGCACGGAGGAAAAGGGAGAGGGTTTTGTTTTCTGACACTTTGTGAGTTCCCTGACATGCCGGGGGCACATATTTATGTATAAAAGACATAAAAAAGTGCATTTTGCATGACAGGTCCCCTTTAAAGGTGAGCCTATTTTGAGGTTTAAATATTTATTTACCAGTTTATAAAAGTGGGTAAGGGGTTATTGAGCCACACAAGCAAGAAGTGCACACATTTCTTTTAATATAAAAACGATATGTTTCCTTGCAAAATATTTTTTATAATTAATACTGTGATTAAGTCTCCCTTTAGCACTGAATTTAGTTTCACTCCCAGCTCATGTGAGGCTATTACCATAGATGTCAGAACGCTGCTTTTTATGTCATACATATTGTTCTCGTAGTTGAAAATTCAGTTTAAAAGGATGTACAGAAACACTTTTTGGGAAAACTATGACAATGAAGAGAGGTGATTGAAGATGAGAAATTATTGTATATGTATGTATAAATGTAAATGTAAGTAGGAATAACTTGCTTAATGATTTAAAGGACAATCATTGATCAAGTAAAGGGTGGGAATTAATAAGCATTTGCTTCCTCCTGCTCCCTTTTGGACAAATATGATTTATTATTATTATTAATATGAAGACTTTTTTTGTTGAATATATAAATATTATCATGTGGATAAATACTCTCTTTTAACAATACGGTATTCTGTTTTTCACATTTGTTATTTTGTATTTGTTATTTTTTTTATCTGTTCGAAATAAAGATTGAAATGAAAAAAAAAAGAAATGAAATGAAATCTTTGAGCAGACCAACACTTTTTCAAGGCCCTTTGTTTTAGAGGTGTTTCCTGATTGGCCCCTCAGAAACCCCACAGAGAACATCAGAGCGTGTCACCGACAGCACTCCCTCTGGTCCTACTTGCAGCCGCATTGTGGGGCTGCATTGTCACACAGCTTCCTCAGAGGATGTCCCATTAGAAGTGCTTTGTGTGTGCAAGCATAAAGCTCACACACACGCGCGCGCACACACGCGCACGCACGCACACACACACACACACACACACACACACGCACGCACACGCAACCAGACACAGTAAGGACTGTTGTGTGTACCAACACGGGCCTCAGAGGATGATCAGGGTGGGGACTGTAGGTGGTGAGGTAGAAACAGTTAGAGGAACCCAGACAGATTGTATGTTAATGGGTCAGGAAGTCACACCTCAGGAGGGTTGGGGTTCAGGAAGTCATGAGCAAAACACACATTTACACTTTGTCGTGTGGGTGTCCAGTTTCCATAGCTAACAGCCTTGTCGCACACTGCGTGCACTAACTGACAACCGAGACCGCCAGACACAATTCACAGAAAGGACTTTGAATTCCTTTTGAAAGAGTACGTCAAACCTGTTTATATCCCTATGACATCTACAGTTGCTTGAAAAAAAGGAAATATAGAGCACTGGATTTGAGGAAATCACACCACAAAGGAGACAAGAATGGCTATTTATTTTTTTAATTTGTCTATATATTTGAGGTCAAGCTCAATAAAGTTCCATGAACTTCTCTTATTTGTTTTACCTAAATCAAAAGGTTTTGAGTGATATGTCAACCATCGATTGTTTTCACCTTTCATGTCCAGGGCTCTGTTGATAACCACAGAGTTATAATTTCTAATATTTACGTAGAACAAAATGAAAGAGATGAACAAATATGAAAAACGTTTAACGTACAAAAGGCTCATGTTTAACTAATTAAACATACTCATTCAATTGACATTTGATTAACTTTACTTCATTGCTTCAGTTTCAGTATATATTTTTCTTTTTAAACCTAAATGAATCAATTGCGATAGTTTCCCAAGTTTTGGTAGAATTGACGTGGTGATAATGGTAACTTGTTACTAGCAGCACTTATGAGCAGTTTATTAATGAGTCCCCATTTTGTTTGTCTTGCACAAGGACATCCACAGGTGGCAGTGACACACCAAGGAACTCATTAATGTGCCAGGGAAGAAGAACACTGCAGGCTAGTGAACATATGATGGATGCAAACAATTGACGATTTAAAATGGTCAAAACTTTGACAAATGTTTCATGAGGAAGAAGCTGCATTCAACACATTTGAGATCCTGAGGATACTCACTACGGATTTTGGTGAGTGACAATTTATGTTAAAATGACTTTTGTTTGTTTCCATGAGCACTAACCAGGGCACAATTAGGCTAGCTCTCAACAAAAAAATGCAATGCGCTTATAATATTTGCAATCTAACAGAACTTAAGAGGTTGACAGAAGTAAAACTATCGCAGGAAAAGATGAACAGAAACGTTCTAACTAGACATTCACTGTTCCCAAAATAACCTGCACACCTGAACCACAGGTAAGGGATTTTGAATGTGTCAATGACTGTTTGCTGTCAGTCATTTGTTAAAGTTTATGGTTATACATCTTTGAAGAGAAACGGTCCAAACTACGTTAAATTGCATATAAGTAATATTAAATATGGTTTGGACGCATTTAACATTAGACTTTAAACTTGATTTGAACTGTGGCTTACAGCCTAACAAGTTGTTGCAGAAAATAAATCTATGTCTGATTTATTTTTAAAATAACGGAACTCTACTACAAGGGTTGGCTTCCTGTGACATTAAATTAGTGTTTGCTCACTTCATTAAAGTAGGTGCACAGTGTTTCACAGGAACCTGTCATCACAATAAGCCCTGTGCAAAGAAATGAGTGAAACCCTCAGGAAGCAGCTGCTGCAGACCGTCTTTGCCCCACATGAAAGGATGTGGTTTGGGCTGTATGTGATGTGTGTCCTAAAAAAAGCTTCCACCACAGTCTCTTTATTGTATGTCCTCAATATATCTTTGTATGATTTCACCAGATTTTTAATATGAGCAAAGAAAGAAACACTGCAAAACACTTTTGATTCTACTCATTTAAACTAATCACTTATTACTAAACTAAAAAGTGTCTGAAGTCAAACTTTTCACTGGCCATTGTCCAGGAGTCAAACTAAAGTCTTTAGCGCCCTCCGGAGGGGTAGCGCTGTATCAGAAGGATTCAAACAGTCAGTGAGACCTTATTCATTCCAAGAGCAACTTAGTAGACAAATCATGGGTCTGTGTCACTTCAACATCAACATTTATTAAACATTTAGTGTATTTATTTGATATCTCGCAGTATATTCAGGTAAAACATATAATTCTGGATATTCTTTTTTAATATTAGAAGATATGTCTATTACAGTTCCAGTTATTGTCCACTAGAGGTCAGGGCAAATAAACAGACGAGCACTGTGTGAAGCACGGCCAATGAAATAGCACTTTAAGTTATGAAGACATTTATTAAACCTGCTCTGTTGTAACCGCACACTCTGAAGACAAATAAACTCTCTGTAAACGGCAAAGCAGCACCACTGTGAAAGATCTGATTCACTTTTTTTTACCAAAAAACTACAAGATCAGTCAGTGTGATCAGACTGAATAGGTCTCAGCAGCATTATTATCAGTATTGTTTAAATGTATTGATCTCTTGAAAGCCTTTCCAAACCACATAAGTGAATAATTGAAAGATGTTTTTAAGTGGTGCTTTATTGAGTATTTACCTCGGTTATAATATATTTCAACTTGATTGTGTAATGAATGAAGCAAATCCTCTTAAAAGAAAATGTCTGTAACTGTTCAAAGACCACCTACAATATGTTGAACTAAAAGACTAATGTTCAACTTGTGATAATGTTTTTGTGACTGATTTAAAGAAGTATGAGTCATGAATGAATGAATGTAGGGACTTTTATAATCATTTTATCGTAACAACTTTTGTGTTTTGTGCTGTTTAGTGTGCATTTTCCCGCCACTGAAAATGACTGGGTTTATTGTTTAATTGATCAGAACAGATTATGGTTGGCTTATTTACCCAAAGTAATTTATGGAGCAGTCTACACTGTTGTTAAATGTTGTATCATTGTAATCTCCTTTGTCTACTTGTCAGGTTTCACTGGTTATCTAAAACTTCCTCAATTTCAGAGTCTTGGTCTCTAAATGGTTCTCACACACACACACACACACACACACACACACACACACACACACACACACACACACACACACACACACACACACACACACACACACACAATTGGTAACTCAAATAATACGCCAAAGAAAAGCAAATTTCAACATTTAGTGTCTTTATAAAACAGATTTGCAAAATATAGCCAAGGCTCATTCATTTAAATATGCATAAATAGCAAGAAAATACTTTCCCATTTCAATTCAAATAATGTTATCGAACTTCTTTATACACAAATCAGAGATGAACATTATGAAAAACAGGGCGGAACCCTCTTGATTTGTTGCAGCAGGTAAAACACAAGCATACTGAATAGCTAAAGCGGCAGCTGATTAGTCACAAATATACATCCTCTGAAGACACATTTCATTAACATTAAAACAAATTCTTATTCAAGTCTGTGAATTATCAAAGTACACATCTTTGGATGGTTGCCTTTTTAAGATCAATATATATTTATATATATATATTTATATATTTTACATTTTCAGCAACGCAACTGTAATTAACACCACCATGGCCAAAACGTTTGTATCTATGTACAATAGTGCAGACGAGGAGCTTAACTCAGAACAAAGGCAGTGAAAGTTTAATAACACCTTATCAAATGTCCTGATTTGTTAGACTTCAAGTGGGTTCCCTTTGTTTCGGAATGTCATAAAATAACTATGTCAGGAGTAATTACACTTTCAGGACGTGTGCCGGATAACGCCCTGCTGTTATAAAACACTATTTTGTTTGTTTGGAAGGACAGGTCCCCTTTTTTAAAACATTTAAACACAATTTATCATAATTCAACTTGCTGTGATTTGTTTGGATGAAGGCTTATTCTAATGCAATGTATGACTAGCAAACTTTCCTTTTGTTTTGAGACTGAAATGTTATGATCACCTCCCTCTATAATACATTTTTGATTATTTTGTACATGTAATCGTGTAAATGTTTTACATTCATAGTCACTCATTTAACAATTGCAATAGATCCTGTTTTATTCATAGAATTTTTTTTTTACATATAAAGATTTTTCAGAAAAAGCCTCATCACATCTTAAGACATTTTAGAGTGATTTATTTTGCATTTATAGCATTTCAAACAACCCTGTAGATAAGTAACGCAAATAATATATATAACAGCATTTTGATATGTTTTCCTCATTAGCAGTGTCAAACTGTGTGCCTCCTCTTAAATGCTATCAGATTATTTGTAAACAATTATTCAACATGACATCTGTGAAATGCTTTAATGAGACAGTTTTCTCAAACAGTCTGCCACATCAGCAGCCTGCAAAGGGTTGATCAATCTCTCGTTCACTTTTTAAAAAGGTGCTTTAGCTTCTTGGAGCAGAAAAGACTCTGAGATTAAAGAGAATATCTTTCTTGTCCATTTTTTCTTTTTCTTTCTCAGTTCATTTGGCCGGCTCAGGGATGGGAGGAGCGCGCTCCAGCCTCATGGTCCAGGGGTCAGAGGGCGCAGCGTAAAACGGAGCGTGGGTAAGCACTTCTTCTCCAGACAGGGCGAAGGTGAACACCCCCCTCTGCCTCCCCGCTCCTCCCTTCTCCTCCCGTGCGATGTGCTTCCCCTCTGCTCGCCGCTCCTCCCTGCTCTCCCTAACCCCGCTCTTAAACCCCAGACCCCTGCTGGAGAGCATCTCCCCGAGTCCGTGGCTCTTGACTCCCTGGTATGCAGGGCTCAACCCGTTCTCCTCAAACCGGTTGGGGGCAGCAGTGGGGGGGCACAGGAAGTTGCTGTTGGGCGTGGACCGCCAAGCAGCTGGCTTACGTCCTCGCCTGGGGCGGGAGATGCGGCAGCTCTGCCTCTTGATGTGTCGGTGTAGGTGGTCGGAGCGTGTGAAACTCTTGTAGCAGTGCTCACACTGGTATGGCCGCACGCCGGTGTGGATCCGCAGGTGGTTCTTCAGGTCGTAGTTGTGCACAAACTTGGAGTTGCAGTGGAGGCAGATGTAGGGGCGCTCACCTGTGTGCTTCCTCATGTGGATCTTGAGTTTGTCTTGTCTGAGAAAAGAAGAAAAAAAATGTTCATTCAGTTAGTGGCGTGTGGAAAGGTTACCTCATCAATTATAGCATTGCAATTCTTCACACTTTTTGCCCTTGCTAAGTACAAGTGGGTTTAAAAAAGGATTTGTTTCTGCTGACATTAAAGGTCTGTGGAACTGTTCCAGAGCAAGAGGATGTAAGTGAGTTAGATACCACTAATGCAAAGAAACGAGCGTAGGGGGCTTTCCACTTAAACCCCTTTGATATTCAGATTTGGTAAAAACAGCTTAACCTCAGTCTAAAGAGAATTGCGGTACTTTTCCGTTAACCCTGCAGTTTTACATAACCTGATGCTTTGTAGCACAAAAAAAAAAACCAGAGAGCTCTCACGGTGATCTCTGTGTGCCAGTTAAGTAATGATGATGTGACAGAAAGTGCTGCCTTGCATACCTGGTGAATCGTACTTCACAGATAGTGCACATGTACGGTTTCTCCCCCGTATGCGTCCTCATGTGTCGAGGTAGTTTCCCAGCACCTTGGATGACCTTGTTGCAGATCGGACACTGCTGAGACGCTTTGGGCTTCATCTTCCTCTCCTCCTCCAGCTGCCAGGGGGGGAACAGAGCCCCCAGGTGGGACGCAGAGCTCAGGAAGTTCAGGTACGACCGGAAGTCGGCCTCATCCTTTATCGGCCCGAGACCCTGACCTTCTGACGGAGCTGACCCCGGGTTCATGGTGCTGCCTAGGCCCGAGCTGACAAACTCCTTTAGGAAGTTTCCGTGGAGCAGACTGAGCGGGATCTCGTCTTTCATCTCCTCCTTTATGATCTCTCTCTTCACAGCGAGATCGAGGGGTCTGGAGGCCTCCATCGGTGCCGCCGATTGGAAGCCGTGGGGGAGCCTGGTCTGCTGCGAGGCCGCCGCGTGGGGGTGCAGGTGGTGGCTGGGGTCCAGGAGCTGCTTGGGGAAGGCTGGGAACTCAGCGGCCCACATGGAGGGGTAGAAGCCCGGGATGAGAGGGGAGAAGTTGGCCCTCCTGTCCAGGGTTGACATACGCGGGTAGAGACCCTCCTGGAGGAGAGACTCGATGGAGAAATCCTTCAAAGCCCGACTCTCCATACTCTCCTGCAACACAACCCAGCATCATCAGCCTTCTGAACTTTAGAAAGTGATTACCTTTTCAAGCTTTAATAGCAGAATAACAAAACAACTACCTGTTTCCCTCTCATGTTGTCCGGAGACTGCGACTGTGACGAGTCTCTGTGCAGGTCAAACTGCTGCTGGTAGGTGGAGGTGCTGGGAGGGGGCGAGTCCTCCGCCCCCCGAGACGTCTGCTCCCCCCTGCTCTCCGACGACTGCAGTGACCTCTCGCTGACATCGTCCTCCTCATCCTCCTGCTCGTCCTTCCTCGACCCCTCGTCCTCTTCTTCCTCCTCTTCTTCCTCCTCCTCCTCCTCCTCCTCGGCATCCTCCTCCTCCTCCTCTCCCTCCTCCCCTCCTCCTCCTCCTCCTCCGCTGCCTCCACCCCCACTGTCCATGATCTCCAGGCAGACGTTGATGATGCAGGGTATCTCCAGCATCTGAGCGGCGTTCAGGATCTCTTTCACGTTGGACGCTGTCACCGTGAGAGTGGAAGTGTAGGCGAACTCCAGGATGGCTGCGAGAGAGTCCGGGGCCACAAAGTCGATTTCGTACACGGCAGCTGTGTGGTTATGATCCCCGCTATCGGTGGTGGCCACTGTGAAGAGCTTCTTGAAGTACTGGCTGCAGGCGGCCAGCACGGAGCGGTGGGTGCGGTACTCCTGGTCGCTGACGATGAGGATGACGTCGCAGAGCAGCCCGTCGCGCCGCTGCTCGTTGAGGCTGCAGAGGACATCGCTGCTGTGGTTTGGGAAGGGGATCCCAATCAGGTCCTCTTCTCTGTGATGAACCATGCTGATGGTTATCTATGGAAGGGAATGACAGTCAACTGTTTAGTGACACTTCAATTAGAGTGTGAAAATGAAGAAGACAACATTCTACTGGATCCACATATCCCCTCAAATCCTGAGTGTATTCTATATTTATTCTATATGATATACATATTTAACTTCATGTGACCATTATGACACATTTTCAGAGTTACTGTGACTTATTCCCAACGAAAAAATCCATCAGCGCTTTTACGAAAGATTATGTATAATATATAACTTATATATAGTACTTGATGATAGAAGTCTCCGTTATGAAAGGACTTTCTCAGATTGGAAGAGAATCAAAAAGTGAAAGTAATTATTTTGCAATTGATGTTATTGTTTTGTTAAAAATGGAAAGAAGAGTGTCTCAAATATCTGGGGAATGTAACACATTGATACTTTGGACATGTTATTATTTAATTTGATAATGCCTTTGGATTTCGTGCTGGCATTTGATTTCCTTTACAAATGGAAATCCACATAGTTGGCTTATCACTCCCTCAAGAAACGGAGAGTCAGTATCATAAACCTTTTTGCAGGAATGTAGATTTGTGCTGCAGGGATTATCATGAGCATGGAGTGCAAACTGAAAAATGATGTGGGCATGTTAAAGCAAATAATGAAACAGTTATTTATTCTGAAACACTGATTTAAAGGGAACAATAGCTGTAAATTGATACACATTTGAAATGCTCTTAGCTGAAGCTGATATTGTTAACAACAAGCAGTGACAGTCTAGCTTTATTAAAATATACTGTAGGCATGCTTGTTTGCGTGCCATCTGTGCAGCAAAGGCAACAAGTGGTAAATACAGCATGTCTCATTTTGAGCAAACATCACATCGGGTAATATTTAATCCTGAATGTGCTTTCACGATTTCTTGTAGGAGCGCGTTGCGACTCTGAGCGTTAGGGAAACCCATCATCTTGATTAAACATGAACTTTTTTTGTTATAATGTTTCTTGTGTTTGACACTTGATGATAAGTGCGTGAGAGTCTCTGTGATAATGCGTGTAACGTCCATCTCTCTTGTCTTTCTCTAACAGATGAGCAAAAAAAAAAACTGATGCCTTCATTGGAACAATACAGTGTGTGATTGGGATGTGGTGAGAAATGAAGAGAACAACAAAAGAGGTCAGATTGTACTCTAGATACTGTATCCTGTCAAAATGCTTACTTACGCACTCTGTCCTCTCCACACTTTCAATACACACACACACACACACACACACACACACACACACACACACACACACACACACACACACACACACACACGCACATCTCTTTTTGCTTTTCTTTAAGCCTTCATTCCACAGCTGCCTGAGTTCCTACCTGTTGATTCACTGCGCTGTTGTTTACAGTTACTGTGATAAAACTTCCTCTGGCAGGGTGCTCATTCATTCACATCTATGAATAGAGCTTAAACTTAGCCGTCCACACTTGGTGGTCACTGGAGGCATGTGTAGATAAATACTTTGAAGCGGGCTCGCTCACCACAGCTGCATTGTTGACTGGCTCGAAATGGGCCAGGGCTAAAGCCACACAGTCGTACACACACAAAGACACACTCGCACACACACACACACACACACACACACACACACACACACACACACATCAAGTGTCTTGCCTATGTGCAGTTGGGGATCACACCAGAGTGAGAGAAATAAAAAAATCTCAGAAAATCTGTAATTTCACCTGTAGGTATACAACGTGGTTACCAATCTTACATGTCGTTTTTTCTTGTCGATCTTGTTGCTAGGTAACTGTTGCTATGTTCATGCTATTGATACAGTGTGGTCATAATTAAAATGTCTATAGAGGGGGTGGTGGTATAGGATATAGGCCCGCAGACCTACACAGAACTACCTAGATTCGAAAAACTGGAACAAAAGAGTGACAGAGAAAGGCGTCTACAGTTGAAATGATATATAAAAACATGAATACTGAAGAGAACATATGTTCTATCTGCATTTCATTTGATGCTCCAGCAAATGATGTAACATGAAGTCCAGAAACGCACATAAAACTTCTGTCACTATTTCTGTAGTGCAGATTCATGTTTCTCCAACACCAAAGTACAGTATCCTTGTGTCTAACATCCAGAAAAGTAATAGCCTGGGTAGAAGGTGAGAGAATCTCCAGTGAGAGAGCAAGAGCGAGATCAGATGGCCTTAAAAGTTCCCTAACAGGTTGCACAAACACCAGCCGAGGGGCCCCTCCCTGTAGCAGCCTGCCAAGGCAAACAATAGTGCGGAGCTTGGAACAACACGGATTGGATAAGAGGCAGAGAGAAAGAGCCTGGCTGGGAGGGCTGTAACCCACTGTCATTCGTATGCGCTCGACCCATCCCACCCACTCCTGGAACCATGACACACATGCTGCTGTTGCTGTTTGTTCGCCTGGTGCCCCGGCGAGCACCACTCCCCTCTGTTCCCACTGTTTGCTTGCCACTAGCTAGCACTAGCTCTTAGCGGCCGGCCCCTAATTACAATGTGGAGAGGATCTAAGGAGGATGTGCCACATAGACAGGGAGGGGAGGAGGGCACAGCTTTCCCACCACAAGGTCCTGGAGCGACATTTCATTTCAACAGCCTTAACCCTTTACTCACTCCCAACCCCTCCCCCTCCACCCAATCGGAGCAGCCAGGGTGGGGACGCCTTGTGAAAGGCCTCTGATAATTACTGTTTAAGTCAGTTGGCTCTTTATCCATCTTACTCAGACAGTGAAGTCATGGAAGGACAATCCAACTTTTTCTTTATTGATAAAACTGACTTGATTGAAAAGATTTTCGGCCTTTTTTTATTTTTTTTAACGGCAGATTTCAATGAGTTAGGAATGAATGTTTCTATCGGATCGCCCTAAACGAGCTGTTTGTGTCCCATTGTAAAAATGATCTGTGGATTGAAAGAACATAAGAGGCTTGGAAGTCTGCATTGTTTGAATTTATTGTGAGCTAGAGTGACACTGAAACATTGATTGTTTTTAAATGGATGCAGAGTGATACATTTGTGCACAAATTTACTTTTTTATTTGTTGGGAACACCAGTTTTGGAATACACGCTTTTGTCTAAATCGTATTTTGATTCATCACGTATTTCTGTTTATCACACTGAATGAATTTACTTTAGATGAATTTCTGTCACATGCGTGAAAACGAATCGTACCAACTCGCTATTAACTATTCAATTAATAAACTGACCTCTAATGGTCAGTCTTGCTTTTCTGTCCGTCTCTCTTTTTCGCCTGCATGTACGTCTCCTCTCATGCCTCACTTAGTCACTAACACTTTCAACTCTCAGCACTCCCACCCCAAATTATGTGTCACCTTCATTTAGTGTCGTCCTTCTCCCGAGAACTTCATCTGTTTCCGGGCTCTGACCACCACCGCCAAAACTTGGCCTAATCAGTCTCCTCTTCCTCTTCCTCTCCTCCTCCTCCTCCTCCTCCTCCTCTCTGTCCCTGTTGCACCTGTATCATCATTATGCCCAGAGCAGAGCGGCTAACTTGTCCCCATCCCTGAGCGCTCAGGCCACAAATCAGCAGCTAATGTCCATCTCACCCCTTGTCACAGGCAGACACTCATTTGGCCTGTGAGCTCCAACACCTAAAGCCGAGTTTACCGCTGTCAGGCCATCCACCTGACCCACATGCTAAATCACCAGCAGCCAAAGTTTACCCCTGTCACCTACTGTCCACAGCCAACACCTGCCCACAGACGGACAATAATTTACAGTATTGACAGCCAAAATCCATCCCCTTATTAGGAGAAGACATTCATTTGACCTACTGTGTAAGCTAGTCCATTATCACCGGTAAAACTGCAGTGCACCTGCTTCTCAGGGAGACTCTTCCTTGGTCGGATTTTAAATGACAATTGTCTGGAGCCTGTGGAGGTTTTTAAACTCTATCTTAATTGCTGTCAACTTGAGCAGGTGAACACTATACACAGTAATGCCAGTTACAAAAAAAAAGGTTTTTATCTTGACAATAATGAGGAAACGTCAGGGGCAGAATTTGAGCATTTAACTGCTCAAGTTATGTTTAAAAGTTGTCAAATGTATTTACGAGAAGTTTACACAGTTTGGTGCACATTTATTCCACATTTACGCTTTTATAAAACACGTTATTTACGTTATTTTAGACTGACTTATATTTTATATTATTATCATTTTGGTTGAAAATCAGCCGGCATTTCTTTAATACATTTCCTAAAATGTAACACTTAGTGCTTGAAATGGCTTGTTACATTTTTTTTTTAAAAGTCAGCAATGTTTCATTATCTATTATTATGGATTATTAATGCCTTGAATTATTTCTTGATTTGAAATAATAGGAAATATAAAGAGAAAGAGAGAAAACACTGAATTTGTTCTCAATAAATCTGGAGGCCAAGTCAAGTCGCTCGGCCCCTTAAAGAGCCTGTCTGCACCAAGCGTCATCTCTCAGGCCTTCAGGGGGGCCTGCAGCTACACACCATTATCTCTCTCACCCCCCAAAGTAAACTAAAGTTTAGGGTTTGCCGTTAATAATCTGTTCCGTGATTAAAAATGTTTCATTTAGATCTTTTTCCATCTAACAAACAGATTTAATTTCACTATTCTAAGTCCCTTTATGTTTCTCTACCTCTCTGTTTTGTCCGAACCAACACTACCAAATGAACAAAAGAAGTTGCACATTCTTGATTGTTACAACGTGATATAAAAAATTGATTTTCCGAAGCAGGAATAATTTGGACAGTTTCATAATCAAGCCTTGGTAAGAAAAAATAATCTGCTCTATTTTTCCTGGATTCAAAAAAGAGTCCATTAATTACCATAAGGTGTAAAAAAGAATAGTAAAAAGGCTCATGAAAAGAAACGAAAGCCTTTTTCACACACTGACAGCTGCAGGTTAAAAGTGACTGAAGAGAATGAGATATAACAGAGTAACAATTTGTGATTAACCAAACCTGTAATTTGTAATTTTTGTAGAAATGCAGGTACTTTTCTGAAGTGACTTTAAGTGTTACATTATCAGATATACCAGCCACACGATACATTATAAAGAAATACTCCAACTGCTACATTATTATATGCAGCTGGATTTTCTTTATTTTCCTCTTACACTAAATTGTGAACTGCATATTCTTTTCTTTAAATATGAGACTACAAACACATCTTAATACATAATCATGAACAACAACTCATAAACAATTTTAATGGAAATACTGGTCATGGCATTTTGTAACAACATGAGGTAAGAGCGCTATGAGCTGACAACAAACCCGTTGTAAACAGTCATTTTCAGCTCAGCCTCAAATCCATAACATGTTTTTATTTTGTCCCCACTCACAAACATTCCCTTTATCTTTATGAATTACCTGAGCTTCTATTTTGGATTCAAAGCACAATGTCGTATAGATATGGAATATCTAAAAGTGCGATGTATAATTACCGCTGGAGACAAAACACATACTTAAGTCCAGTTAAACTACTATGTTTGACATTTCCAAGACGTGCTGTGATGCTATAAATGATCTTGCTATTTCCAGAATTTTACAGCACAATATTTACACTACAGCCTAAATAATTACATGAGTCATTAAGTGACTTTATTGACCTGTTTGCACCTTGTCAGGCCCTTTATGATCTAGAGCTTCAACACTCACTCAAACACTCTTTAAACAGGGACACTAAGTGCTGCACGTGTGCTCACTGTAACATAACGCACGAGTGCAAGCTTGTTCACTCACATACACACTCTGAAACAATGGGACAAATCATTATGGACATATACACTCAGACACACACCCATGTGCATTCTCTAAAACTCTGGCTTCCTTCTTGATTCACACATGTCTTGATACGCTCCCAAGCATTCCACAGCTTTCAGCACCCGTCACCTACCGTGCCTTCAGTTTCTTGATTCCCCTCACGTGTCTTTGTATTTCCAGACTACTTAGAGGCTCTGTTGCTCCTTGCTTGACCTCTCAGCATTGCCCTTTTTGAAAAGACACACCGCTGGCTCTCTAGTTGCTGTCAATCAGTCCGGCAGTCAGTCCATTCACAAGCTCCTCACACCGGCCACGGATGCCCATTCACAAAATTAAATGTAAAAAAAAAAAAAACACCCAAGGAGGAATATCCAATGGAGTGAAGAAAAAGCAGCGCAGCAGAGGAGAGCAGAGTGTGATTCTTGGGTCTGTCTGTGTAGCGGAGTGTGGAGTTGAGAGTCAGGCTCACTGTTGTGTGTGGCTCATGTAGGACGAGCGAGAGAGTAAGAGGAAGGGAGGGAGGGCAGCAGCACTGCGCTGTGGAGATGTCGCACCACTAGTTTTTATAGCAGGGTGGGTAGCTGGAAGATAATAATACCCCATCCTCCTCCACAACACAAGTTTAAACGCACTGTGTAATAAGCCCATGGCGCAGACACCCTCTGATTTAGGTCAGACAAAATGAATTTTTAGTTGTGTTAGAGTGAATTTTCGGTATAAAGGGACCGGGGGAAAGAACTCCAAGGGGTTGTTTGGGGAGACGGAGGGAGGGTTAAAAAGAGAAAGGAGGAAGCGAGAGAAAAGTTGGAAAACTATTTGGTTCACCTCTGTTGGTTAGTCTCAAGCTGAGAAGAAGAGATGTACAGGACTATAAGTAGTCTCACAGATGCAGATCTCTGGGTCTTTTTAAAAACAGTTGCACTGACAATTCTGTAATCTATCAAACATTTAACAAACTCTTTGAGTCCTCTGCACGTGTTTAGTCAATGTAGGGTTAAGAAAGGCAATGAGATGCATGCTGGGCGAGTGTAGCCCCCATAAACACTCAGTCACAACAGACTAATTACTGAAAACACATTAACACACTTTGGTGTGTGGCACCCTGCAGTCAGAAGCTTATAAAACATGCTGATTCAGTCAGGGGTGTACATTTTAAAGGAAATATCACTTAAAAGCTGACAATATCTGAGACAAAGTTAAACCACAAACACTGAAAAATACCACAAGCAAGGCAGACCTATTTTTCTCTGTTGAAACGTCTTTTTCAAAAACCAGGTTGAAGAGAGCAGTATAGGCCAATGTTAGTTTCTTGTTTTGAGTCAGAAAGCCACCCAAGCAAGGTAGCAGTTGGTGACAAACCACCGGCTCTATCTGGAGGTGGAGGAAGTTCATATCGTAAGGTGTAGAAATAACCCATTCTCTATAGACTTCAGTCTAGAAGAGTAAATCTGTTCAGCAGGCGTTTGGTGAGATTTTCAAGAACGCCAAGAAAATTAGGTAACAAAGGTAATGGTACATAGCATGGCTTACCAGACTGATTCTTCCAATTGTGTCAAAGTGTGTGTGAGTTTATGACAGCAATAAAAAGAGAAAAGGGAGAAAGAGTGTTTCCTTAGACAACCCAAATGTTATGACGTAGCACATTCAACAGATCTGAAACAGCCATTGGGATTTCCTGCATGACCTCAATAAACCTCGCCCTTTGTATGACTTACGTCTTTTAGTTTAATTTAGCTTACAGGAAAGCGTCATTGCCTGAGTGATACATTTTAAAATTGAAAACAAAACAGGGGTGCAGGTAATAAAACTTAAAGGGGACCTATCATGCAAAATGCACTTTTGTACGTCTTTTATACATGAATATGTGTCCCCGGTGTGTCAGGGAACTCACCAAGTGTCAGAAAACACAACCCTCTCTCTTTTCCTCCATACCCAAATCTCTAAAAACGGGGCTGCAACGGATCTGATACAGACTGATACAGATTTGAAATATCTCGGACGTCAGAAACGAGGAGCTCCACCTATATGGGCAACTCTCCACCTATCAGGAGGAGACAGCCACGGCCATTGCCGTTCAAAAGCGCTGGAGACGCTGTAGTACATATGCCAGGCCTGTAGGTGGCGCTGTAGTCTGCCACAAAAGCAACAAAGAAGACTTCTCACAGATTCAGCCTTTGCAAAAACAGGGCTAAAAAAGAGCAAATAGAGCGAAATGAGGCATGGCTAAAATGCATGATCTGTTTGGTATTTTGAAAAAACAACTTTGCAGACATGTTTTATATAGGTATGGCCCTACAATATATTATTCAAATATAGCATGATAGGTCCACTTTAATTTAAGAATCTAACATAGAATTAAGAAAAATTCCAAACCCTTTCCTTCATTCATAAAGGTGAAATATGCAGTCAGACATTGTTGTCTTAGCGGTCAGCGGACCTTCAAATCTACTGAAGTATTTCAAACCATCCACAAATCATAACTGACAATCAGACTATGAAAGCAGTCAAATTGTGTTGAGTTAACCTCCACAAACAAGAAGACATCAGAGTGTACATCAGACTGCTATGCCCACTTCCCTTTGGGGAAAACATGGACTGCAGCAGACCGCAGCCCATGCCCTGGCGGTTTACACTGTTTTGTACAGGGTGAGAGCTGAGGCCAGCTCACATTGGCATCTAGTATATATAAACAGGGTTAGCCACTAACTGCTAGCAGGCCAGCCAGACGGCCAGAAAAACAACATTTGCCATCTTATAAGATCGGCTATCTATTCTCAACACGCCGCTGCCGCCATAGCAGCATTCTGTAAGTGGTACCTGTGAACTGCTTTGTTCTGAACTCTGTAAAACTGCCATTGGCCATGATAGACATAAACCCAGGCGTCATCAAATGTGAAAAATACATTGATTTCCTCTACAGCTCATTTTGCGGTGTCAAAAGTGTTTAATCCCATCTGTAATGTGTGGCTATTAGCTTGATTTAAAAAGCTAAATCCTAATAACAAAATCAATCACAATTCAGTACACTCACAAAAAGGCAAAGGTAAGACAAAAGCAAACATTTATTTATGCCTAACTTGCAAATAAACACGTTTTTAGTATTTCTCAATTCTCAATGACTTTGAGATTTCTAAGTAATCAAAAACATTAAAATGTTGCCTTTTACAAATGTAATTGGCACTCCAGCCACCTTTTTTATTTTTTATCAGAAACCTCCAATTTGTGCGTTAGTTATATCTAGGTTGTGAAAAAAATCTAGGTTGTGAAAAAAATCTTTCAAAAAACCTTTTCAGTGATGTGCTTTCAACACGTTTTTTTTAACTGTCTTGTATTATTGTCTTGTCAACAGGACATTTATCTTGGGTTTCTGGTGTTTTATATCTCAGGCTAAATATATTTTCCTTTCCCCCCTTCGGTCTTTGCCAGTGAGGGCTACACCAAGACGTGGTGAGTCTTGTCACAAAACACGAGGACTGGGGGCTGAGTACGAGTCATCTGTTTTGTCTGTCTGTCTGGCGGGCGTCTCAGCGTACCTGTTTACTGCCTCCTCCTGCGCCCAGCGGGACACTCGTACCAGGGCACCAGATTGGCACTTTGGAGGGGGGGATGGGGTGTGAAGCATCATTACATGAAGTTGGTATCATGGAGACTTTGATGCTGTTCAATATGACATACACAGATTTCTCTCAAAAACTAAGAACTCATGAGAATATGTTTGACTATATAGCAGCAATGCAACCACATACCATCAAACCTAATTGGCATGTGTCAGTAACACAAAATATCTCACTTAAAAGCTTGTTATAAATACAGTTCCTCAAAGCTACAGAGCTATTGGCCCTGAGTGCTGAACTCTTAATGCTGTTAATATTAGGAGTACAATCTTTGATAAAAAGGATACTTTCCTTTCAAAAAGAACCACAGCATCAGTTGTTTCATTTCAGGCGGTACCCGGATAATACGTGTTTATTCTCAAGTGACAAAGCGTGTAGTAATTATGACTCTTCTCTTTCAGGAGGAAAGAAGGTTCTATGACAAAGTCTGTGTAAGTGGGAGGTGAAGGGTCATTAAAAAAATGCAATTCAAGAAGGTGTAGACAGCTGTGTTTCTCGTTTTAAACAGATAGCAAGCGTTGTTGTTATTCAAACCTTTACCATGATCACTCCCTAACTGTAACCGTGTTTATTATTGTAACCATTACAACAAAATTCCCTTATCCTTAAGAGAGCTATTTCAACCCAAACATTGATCTCAACCTGAAGTCTTTGGGGTCTTAACCTAAACAAACCTGCCAATAAGCGTTACTTTGTAAAGTAGTTTGGACACATTTTTGGACAAATGGACAAACTATGTTATTTCTTGGTTAGTTTTGAGAAGTTGTAAATGCTAAAATGTTTACACAGTCAATCTTAGAAGACCTTCATATTCAGGTTTAAAATGACGTGGCAGTGTGTGCATGGCATAAGAATCTACTCATCAGACCTTCCCAGGATTAATAGTCGTGGAAACAGACAAAAAAAACCGGCCCGACTTATGCCCTTCTCCTTAGTGTGTCGGAGGCCAGGTGTGGCCTATGGTGGGAGAGGAGCAGGAAAGGGAGGCGATCACCCCCCCACAGTCCAGAGATAGAGGATCGCAGCAGTTCTACACCCCGGCTCAAGTCCAAGGACAGAGATAGACACACAAACATATGCAATGTTGCTTAAACCCAAAGGGAGGCAGGCATGTGTGCAAAATAAAAAAACTACTGTTAACTCGCCCCTCTCAATCACAGAGACACACACCTGTCTGTCAATTCATTAGAACTCACCTCGGAGCATGCCATTCGGGTGAGTGAGTTGAGGGCGTTTTCTCTCTGCTGACCTTTCTCTTTGCGCTTTAACTCTCTACTTTTGTCTTCTTTTCAAACACCCTAATCAGTATTGGAATATTTGCCAGAAGGGAGGTAGGGTACACAAGCTGCATATTTCGAGCTGCGAGTAGAAGAGTTACAGTGTTTCACAGCTGGTCGTAATGCGTTGATTGAACTCAATGCTGTGTGAGAATACCCTGACTGTCTCTGGTGATGTTTGTTGATTATTACCTCCCCCAAGGAGGTTATGGTTTCTCTTAATGGTTTACAGCATGGAAAAATTGATCCGATTTTCATAAAACTTAGTTGAATTATGTAGGATTGATCTCGAAAAGAACCAACTAAATGTTGGAGTGGATCCTATTCTTGTTGCAGATACAGCAATACATTGATTTCCTTTTATGCCTTAAGTATAGTATGTTGCATTGTTGAAAGAGCCTGGGACATAAGATGTCTATTGTCAAAACTATGCTTTTGTGCATATGACTAAAGCCTTTGCATTTTTTTTTAATTAACCTCACAAGATGGGGCATGGCCTTGGCCTAGTTCTGCGCTCTCCCAAACCCCGTTCTAGTTTTTTATGTTTAAGGCCACCTTCGTTACATTTTATTATTTTATTGATGTCAATGGAGTCAAACTGCCCAAACACTCCTCCACTCCTCCACCTTGCTGCTTCTGAATGCATTATTTTATTTATTTAATTTACTTGTGTGAATATGTGTGTGCGTTGGGAGGGTCGTGGGGTGATCGAGGACAACTCCTTATAGTGATAACGAGAAGGAGGCCAGCCTCTGCCTGCCCTCAGGTAGTGTGTGTGAATGTTTGTGTGTGCGTGTGCATGTGTGTGTGTCAGCAGGAGAGCCCTCGGGCACTCTGGCACCTCCTAATTAAACCAGTAAGGCTGCAGGGCAGGGGAGACAGATGCCTGTCATGGCACACACACACACACACACACACACACACACACACACACACACACACACACACACACACACACACACACACACACACACTCTCATGCACAAGGTAACGGACCACATTCAACCACATGCACACCCACAAACACACAAGTGCAATTCGTAGGTCAGATATTTTTGGACTCACACCCACTCAGGTATCACACAGGTAACGAATCAGTATATGAGCCAAGTGACGAAAGAGACGCAGTGAAACTAACACAGCAGAAACATAATTCATGTTCATAAATCTGATAATAATCCAAGACGAAAATGATTTTGACAAACCTCACTGTTTTAGCGACCTAACTGGTGAATATGCAAGTTTTATTAAGGAATACATTAGTTTTTTCAGTGGTTAGCCTTAGGTTAGAACTAATTTGGCTAATTTGGTTTTATAAATCAGTTAATTAACTCTCATTAGGTTTCTTCCTACCTGGAACCTGCTGTATTACTGCAAACTTGCTCACCATTAACACACCAAGCGTGCCTCACACACACACTCTCTCTCACATGCATTCGTGACCAATAGCTGCTTCCAGATTGACACATCTCTCTCTCTCCAGAGCACAGAATGAGACATAATTGTGCTGGATGTCTGTTACCTGCAGAGTCTGTCACTTTTTGTCTCTCTTCCCCCATGTAAGGCCCAGTGCTGCAGGCGACCACATATAGTACTTAGCAGGCTAACTGCTGTTTGTCTGGGGTGGGTGGGCGGATCAAGGCACGCTGCTCTCCTTTCTCTCCCCGTGATTAGATAGCATAAGCAGGCCAGCTAGCCTAACCCACACACTCATGTCTCTAAAACTGCCATCCAGCCCCGCTTTCTCTTTCGCTGCCTCTCACACACAGGTGGGTGGACCCACTTATTCAACCCAGATCTTTCTTTTAGACATTATGAAATCGTGCTCTGTTTTTCTTCTTTTCTTCATCGAACACCCTGATGCTGAATGGCATTCAACTCTGTTTCCTGCAGATCTGTTCTACAAAGTCGTGCTTTCCTTTTTTTCTGATTTACTGACTTCTAATTATGTCTGATTGCCAAGCTGATAATCATGTTTCTTTGCACTTGTCAATCTGCTGAGGTTAGGTGGGTTGCCAGTGGTTACAGAGGCCTATTTTGTTTTATCTAGGTAACATTCAGGAAACACCCACAATTTAAAATGCTTCATTGCAAAAGCACAAAACAAACCACCACCACTAACGTTTCAGATGTTTAAATGTATCACAATAAACGTGTCAGATTAGTTTGACCTTACAGGGCAATACAAATACCATTGTTTATTACATTTTTACTGGGATATAGTCAATATTATGCTAATATAATTATTATTTTATTATAACGGATTCATATATGATTTTAAGTAAATTAGTAATTCATGAAATGATTGTCTCAGCAGCCCTTTAAAATAATAAATATACCCTATACCTAATGTTATATACGCAAATAACTAGTTGTAAATCAATAAAACCATTAGAAAATGATAATATGACAAAAGGGCATGTATGTATGTATGTAGTTTCAATATGTTGCTCCAAGGTGAGGTAGCTGTTAAAGTTTGTCACTTCTGTATTGAAAAATGCCACAATGTGAGGAAAGCTGCAGTTGGTTCAGACAGAGGAAAGAAAAGAGGGAAAAGAAGGAAATGGAGAAATTGTAAGCGGAAAGAAAGAATATAGTGGGAGCGACCGAGCCGACCTCTAGGAGTGTGAGTGGCTGCCTCCCTGGCTGCTTCGTCCTTTGAGCCAGGCGCTGTGTTTCGTGAGGAACGCAAAAGTACACAGATCCCACAGAAGGAGCTTTTTTGGCAAGGCTCGGGCCTCCCACCCACGGCAGCCTCTTCAAGCCTCCTCCCATCCTCTATTCATCTGTGAGGGGCGGCTTACTCACCCAGCCCAACTCCACACACACAACAAAACCTGGACCTCCATCCCACGAAGGAGGGCGGACACGCACACAAGCACACACACACAAACAGCTACCCGGCCATTGTATACATACAAACTCACATGCTGGCATTAACCTGAACTTGGGGTTTGTTGAGATTAGCTTATTAAATGTTTCAGCATTATTAAGACTATGTCTCAGCTGCGTGATTCAAAAACACTGATTTTTGGAGAACAATGACAAGAAGACATCTGTGTCATTAGATGTTAAGATCAGATTGTGTACCCCCGTGTTGATGATGTTACATGGGCATGCCCACACGCTGTCAGGTGGGAAGAAGGCGTGTGGACTCATTCACTCTGTCAGTCTCATAATGAACACATTGCATTGTTTTGCAATTATGTATCTACCTCCTCATTCACCTGCCACGTTCATCCACATCTCTTAAGTTTCTCAATCATGTACTTTTGCGCTGTCAAACACATCAAAACACTCTATAAAAGGCACACAAAGTTCCTTGGCTCTTAATATACAGTGTGCTATACTGTAGGTGAGATTGTAAAACACGAAATAAATGAGCCTAAGGTAATGTTTGTGAAACCCACCAATGTAAGGGAGGCTGTTTAACAAAAGACCTGCCAGGATCAGGTTCAACTGAGTTCATCCTGTAGGATAGAGGCAGACGGAGGGCTGTAGATCCGGCTGTGTGACGAGAGAAGGTGTGGTACTGTCTACTTTATTCACATTTAAGCGACTCTGTGATACAAAGAGAGCTCGATAGGGGCTTCTTCTTGTTTGATGTCTATATTAAAGAAGGCTGATTAAGGCTGAGGGCAGAAGCGTATGTGTTCTATACATGCTCCTTTAAATCATTTAAAAATAAAAGTGCAATTTTCACTCTGTTTGTCACTTCCTGGCTATACATTTGCCAATAAGAACCTTCATTTTGTACTTACACATGAATCATCCATCATGTGTATGAACAACTTGTCACTTCACCTGCTGAGAAGCTGTGGTGAATTGCTGCAATTAGTTTACATAAAAGATTAACCACTAAAGCCCCAAGGCAATGCCTCTTCTAACAGGCAATGTAGGAAACTTTACCTATAGCAAACTCCGATCATTGTAATAATTTAATTATATTATGTCAAATTTAAAGATGGAAACATGCGGTAACTATATCTCCTAGACCAGTAGACATTGCACATTATAGGCTTTTAATAATACCCAAAAGGTTAACTAATGTGTTTTTATTATGAGGGTATCACAGACAGGAAGAGTGAAATAATGACATGTCACACCTCAACCCCCACATGTGTCGTACAGAGAAGCTGTATCTAAAGAGAAAATTAGTCACTAATTTCTCATATTAGAATGAAAGTGAGATTTTAAGATTTCCAGAGGAGCGATGACATTGCGTTTGTCACTGACGAGTCAATTAAGAAACCTAACAAGCATAACATTTCATTTTAAAACCACTGGCGCTCTCATAATGATAGAATCGTGATGATGGCAAGGAAAAATATAATAAAAATAAGAAATGTATATCGTGCACAATCAGTCATCATGTAGTTCTACAAGCTGCTGCTGTCAAAACAAGTATAAAAATGGATATCAGTCTGTTTCAGCTTTCTCATGCTTTCTCTTGCTTCCTCCTCAGTGTTTGGCTTTTATGTGCAGGGGGAGGCTTTCACTGCGAGCACATCTGTTGCAAGACATGCACACACAGGGTAGTTTCTGTATGGCAATGAGAATACCCTCAACAACCCTTATTATAAAAGATTCAGACATGGAGTGATTTGCAACCTAAAAAGGGAACACAGGGTAACCTGTGAAAGGTCAGCCATCCTTTAGTATGATTCTGCCGCTCGTGGGTGGCCGACACCTTTTGCATACTTTGAAATGTTCCCACCGCACAGAAAATATGAATCTCTCATTATTACTTCCTGAGGGCAGGTGAAAAAGTAGAAAAAAAACAGTAAAGAAAACAGAGTGAAAGAGACAGTTAGATGTTACTGACCTTTTAAGAAGAGAAGTTTTGATTTCAGTTCCTCTCTAGCGCTCTCAGGAAACTCAACTGTGTCTGAGCACTGGCAGACTTGTGAAAGTGAGAGCAGGCGAGATAGAGAGTCAAATTTGCTCTGAAGGTGTGTCAGTGATTTGGGGGAGTGAAAAGGTACCACAAAATGGTTATCTAAGAAACACAACAAAACAAAAACTTCTACACCCACCAGCCTCTGCCAACACCCCTCCCTCCACCTAAACCAAAAGTATTTGGCAGCGTTCCCTACCAGTCCACCTGTGCTTAGGGGAGGGGAGTGACACGCACTCACACTCACTGGGCCAAGCCTAAAAACCTGCTTGCATGAGTTCACTGGGTGGTATAGGTATGACTGGGATTAAGCAGGGCTATGCTTTGGTAACAAGACAGAAGAGGGGAGGGGGGGGGGGCCCGGCCCGCGGAATGCTGGTAGGCCTCACCAGAGATGAGACTAGAGAAGAACTGACACTGCTGATAAACTGCAGCTGGACACTGATATTTCAAGGCATGGGGAGGAGGTTGTTGCAGTATAATGCAGGGTTGAACAAGTGGGTGGGTCTCTGCTGGTGCCAAACAGGAGCTAGAGGGGGTCATATCAGGTGTCGAACAAAAGACATATCAGGGGAGAAATAAAAAGAGTTGAGTTTGTGTGATACAGTCGGTGACAGTATCTGAGTGTGTTTGGGTGTGTGCCTCACTGTACCAGCTCGTACCTGGCAAGGTGTAAGAACCATTGTGCAGCTCTGAAGCCCATTATGAAGCGTAATGCGAATATAATAAGAGGGTGTAATCAGTGATGTAAAAGCTGTGTAAGTGTCATATCAGGTGATACGAGAGCAGACACCATAGGGTCTAATGATTTTCAACATGCTACAGAGAAAAAAGTTGTGAATTTGTGACAATTAGCCAATAATGTGATGTGAAAATATATTGTAGTAAGTGGAATTCTACTTTAAAATCTTGTTATTGAGATCTATAATCAATATTTTTTTACCATAGTGAAGTATTCAGATAATTTCTTTAGGTTTGTTAGAAAACAAAAACAGAGCAAAGTAAATGGCACTGAACTCAAGGTACAGTTGAGGCAAAATAATATTTCATTATAGACCGAAACATTTGACACATTTTGACCAATGAAGAATCCAAACATGCATTAAAATGACTTCATTCTGAGAAGAATACAACTATGTAGAGTTTTATGATGATTTCTTTAGTTGTTTTGACCCTAAAAACTAAAATGGCAGCCTTATTGGTGCCACACAGGAAAGCCAGGGGATCCCCACAGTAGATACTGTAGGTTCATCCTCTGGGCACCACGAATGCTGTACAAACTTGCATTACAGTCGGCCTTTAACAATCATTCAAATAAACATTTAAGAAGGGTTGAAGCGCTCGCAGTTGATCAACATATGAGCTGGGCGAACACGTGTACTGCTGTGAGGTGAATTTGCAAATCAATGAGCAGGTATGATATGGTCCAGCATAAGAGGAGGACAAATATTTGTGCTTCATATGCAAACCATGCCATCCAGGCATCACAAGGAGGTTTCTCAGATTTCATACAAAACGCAAAACAGAATACAAATACAATAAATAATTTCTATAAGCCTCGAGTCCTTTGAGTAGATCAGGGGTTGAAAGTGTTGACATTTAGAACAGACAAAATCAGAGTTAAGTTTACAATATTTTCTAGATTTGTCTTCATTAGGATTTTAGAGGCTTCACTTGTTTGCAAATGAACACACCCAGCAAAGGTTGGATCATTTTATATCCTGGCTCATTCCCCTCATTCAAAATCTTTGAACTCAGTCACACAAGGTTACAACAGGTCAGAGAAGCAAGTGTGAATCATGCAACACTGTACTTTTCAGTCTGAGCAGCTAGATCCCATTTTCTGATTGACTGAAACCTGAATAACCCATGAAAAAAGGTACTTGAGATTGTGCTTTATTAAACGTACAATTTTACCTCCAAGAACTCTTATTTAAATCTCAAGCAGGATTTTTAAACTGTGATTCTTATTTGTACTAATACACCTTTATTATATGACAAAGTTCAATTTAGATTCAACAAAGAGAATAGTATAACTGGAAAAAAATAGGCTTACTGTGTAAGTTACCTGGAGTCTTATCGTTACTGTGAGGTTTCTTAGTAACCAGCGAACATTTCAGGACTTCACTCCTGGGCACAGCTTGACATTTTTTCTCTTCAGTTTTAAACAAACAAGGTAATGTATTAATAGGAGAGCCTTATAAGTGCTGCTATGCAGGTTTTGTCACCTGCGGACAGAGCTATGCTAGCATTTTTCCACTTATTTTCAGTTTTCATGGAGAGAAAAGGAAACCGGCTCCTGGCTATGACCTCAAATGTAACAAACTGAATTTTTCTTAGATGACAGCTTTAGAGTTGGTTAGAGTTTTTTCTTTAAATATGAAAAAAATGCATTATTATAAGACTTACCCATGGAATAATATTCAACAAACAAATACAGGCTCTCAACACTTTAGGGTTTAAATCGATCTAAAGTTCAAACAAAGTCCAGTCATGAATCTTTGATATTGTCCTGAACTTCCTCTCAAACTGTACCTCATGAACATGACGATGTGGTTCACAGTCATTAGCATAAATCCGTTGGCAAGGTTTACCACCTTGTTAATAACTGGGTCTTCTCAGAAACTTAAGCAAGAGGAGACACATAGCGCAGCAGAGCAAAGGCACACATTTGAGAATTTCAATTTCTAGACAAATTAAAAGTGAATTACCACTACCTTCAACAGTGATTAGATTCAAGAGTTTTAACTATATCTCTGAGTGTGTCTGCTGACCTGGTGGGTTTTTATTGTACATTAAGCTGGGGTCCATGTGGACACAATAGAGAAATGGGCCTACAGTACACAAAGCAACAACTCAAAGTAACACCCACATGCTTCTGTTGCTCTCATCTTGCCACCTGTGGAGTGGGTGTGACCATCCAATCACCAAATCTGTCAGAGAGACCTGTTTTCAGCGATGGAATCTGTTTTATGAATCGCTTTTGTTGTGAGATTGTGTGTTATGCTGTAGGCTCTTCCACTCTCCCCACACATTTATTAAAACAATAGATGTAGTTGTACTGCATGAACAGTCATTACTTGGTGCTGATCATTTACTACTCCAACAAAAACATGTTAACAATATGATGTAGTAAGTATGTGTGTATAGAAAGTATACGTTTTGTGTGATGTTGAAAAAGATTGAAAGGTTTTGTAGGCCTGCTGGTCCTTTGTCAGATTGTATAGATGAAAATGGTCAACTCTTCTGGCATCAACTCAAAAGGTTATCATGTTAAATTACACACATAACTTGCTATATCAAAAAGTGTATATGGAGCTAAATATGTCAACCTAAAAAAAGAGATTTAATATATTAATATTAAGACATTAAAATATCTCATGTGTAGTTTGTTTTCAAGTTTGCTGAATATCATGCACAACAAAAACAAACCACAAAGCTCCAATGGTACATATTCTATTGTTCTTTTATACCACATATATTTCCACCTTTTGATCTATTCTAGTAAAGACTGAAAGTTATTCGATCAAAGTAACTAGAAGCAGTAACGTGGGTCAGAGGTGTGTAGGTGTGTGCGGAGGTGTCAGTTTGCAACATCTCCAATATTATCGGCAGCTCTTACCTCCAAAGGTTCAAACTATATGGCCCGAGATACAAACCTCTCTCACCTCTTTGTCCTCATCCACCTTCTCTGTGAGGGGGGGGATGTAGGAAATTAATGATTCTCAATAGTGATCAGTGTCTTGCTTTCAGAGTTTACGAAATGTGATGAGATTATCGTACTATACATTATTGGTACCTCACGATGTAAGAACAAAATTGGATTATTGAAAGTCTGTTTTCCGCTGAATCTCTCCCGCTCTCTTTTGCTCATACTTTCTCTGTGCTTAGTGTTTCCCACACATACAATTGACTCAGGCGGCCCGCCCAGGTATATTAACATAACAAGCATTTTACATTTTCTTTATTTGTACTAGTAGAACATAATTAACACAACAGGTTTATTACCATGCAGAGCCCAAAATGATTATTTATAATACATTTTGTAAGCCTGCTTGATTTTTAGGCTTATCAAAAAGCTATGTTGTATATGTTATGCTACTGCTTGTTGCCGGGGAACTGTGGGACAAATGCTGATATATAATATATTACACTATGAATGTATATATATATACAGTATATCTTTGTACTTTCTTAAATATTGTCAGGAATTTCAATATTGCCCAACTCGATTTGTAGCCCTCAAAACGTTACAGTCCCATCGACTCTCTTCTCTTAATTTGTGTCTTTCTACCTGGATTTGTCTGAATGTGTCTTCATGTCTTAACCACTTGTTGGCTCTCTGTGTGGTGTCGGTAACCAGGTGGGATTGGCTAGAATAGGCGTACCTCGATTAAAGGACTAACACATCATCACCTATTCATACCAGGGCACGAATAAACGTTCACATAAATGGCACCGTTTGTGGGCCACTGGGATCATCAAACTAGTTTAACTTGCCTTACCGAAACAGAAATGGGGAGGAAGCCAACATTACTCGAAAGATTTAGGTGAAACACAAAGAGTTTAACTGAAGAACACTGGCATAACAACGACTAACTCTGACCAGCAGAAACACATTAGGGTTTATCATTTGGAAAGTTGTGGACAAACCGACCAACCAACATAAAGCTAAAACGCAAGCATGGCAAAAAATATCTTCATAGTTACCACATGTTTCTGGTCGCAGCATGTAGTGAAGTGCCTGTAATAGGATACAGTATGTTGAAGGTGTTGCCACAGTATTAACACTGAGTAATAAGCATGCCAACTCTCATTGTATTTCAATGTATTGCATGTCAGTCTAAATTATCAAACTTGTGTTAAACTGTAGAAAAATATAATTAGTGAGCGAGTGGGAGAAAGCAGGATAAAGATCATGAAAGGAAGGTACAGAAAGGAAGTAGAGGAAGGTGGAGAAGAGCTGGTGTGAACCAGTCTTGCCACTTCAGGGGCGTAACGCTGGTGCTGTTTTTGTGAGAACCGTCGGCACTGCCCATCTCTCATCTCTCACCCCCTCCACCCGTCTTTCACCATATCCATTCCTACTTCCCCCACCTCTCATTCTCTTCCTCTCCCTCGCTCCATCTCCCTCCCTCTCTTCCAGCCGGCCCCACCACAAAACCCCACCCACAGCATGAGAAGAGGAATATGATCTAACCACGCTCCCAGAGATATTACCTCAGCAGCCACCCCCCTACACACACACACACACACACACATGCACACACAAAACAAACACTCCTACCTTCCCGCCCGTCATACCCATGCACTCCCCCAGCGCTCCCTTCCCCTCTCCCCCTGATCTCCTCCACGTCCTCCACTCCCTACTACGCTGCTGCCAGGCCGTAATGTTTTTCTTAGCCTTTCCTACACAGATTTCACACACTTTCCCTCTGCCTCAACATACAGCAACATCCCACACACCCTGGGCCCAGCTGACCCACTGAGAGAGGAGGTGGGCAATAACGCCATCGCTGAGGGACAGGCTGCGTGACTGTTTTGCTTAAAAGACGACTGACTGAGATTTTTGATCAGCAGGAAATTTAAACAGGATTCAATGCTTTGCCTTCAATGAACAAAAACCAAACATTGTTGGCTTTCAAAAAGCATTTTTTCCAGGTTTCTATCCCTCTGCTGGCCCACATTCTTGATTTGTTTTTTTTTAACGTGCTGTTATGCTAAGCCTCATTGAGGCCGTGGTGATGTGGGGTTGACAGGATGTGGTGTAGGATTCATTCCCCTCCACAGAGAGAGAGACAGCTTTAAAGGTTAAGGTGTCTGTTTTCAGCGGGTCTCGATACCTGCCATCTGTCTATTGTGGTTTTCTCAGTAGGGTCCTTAAACAGAAACACCATCTATCTGTGGGCCTCATCAGATAGACCCCCGTTGTGTAGAATTGTCCCCCTTTGTCTCATGTATAGTTAGTTACTTAGTCAATCATTTTTATTATCACGTGTTAAAATTCAGCCACCCCAAATTGCGATACAAAATACTGCAATTTTTTAAATATCAGATACGACAAGACATCTTCTAGTAACACAGATACAAAACAAATACATCAATCATACGATTATAGACAGTATACATTCACATACATTTAGTATTTGTGTAAAATTTGAATACAATTGAAATCACACTCTTTGTGTATTGTTAATACAATGAAAAAATCCTTAACACCCAAGGGGCATTTTTTTCATCTTGAATACTTCCACACAAAACGTGAATATTACGCATGCGAAAAAGTATTTCACTGAAGAAAGTCTTTACCTGCTGGCTGCAGTAATGTGCTCTTTGGACTTAATTGGACATGGCTGTCACACTCCGCGTCTCTTTCGCACAAATGATTCCCAGTAAAAAAATAACTTTGATTGAGCTTGAGATGTCACAAATCCCTCTTTCTTTCTCTATACTGATATATATATATTTATATATATTGTCCAGTTGAGTGGTAACACACCAGATATAATAGAATCAGAACATATTTTCATATTCCGCAGAATACAGCGCTGCTTCATCAGAGGTCAGATGCCAACTCATAGGCTAATTAACGAGTGGTAATAGAGTGGCCTGAAATAGTGTGATAATGTGATGTTTTACTCTCCAAACAGAAGTGCATGGTGTTGACCTTGAATCCACACAGCAGCCAATTTGGGCGGCTGATGTAATTATCTATAAGAAACGATGCCCATTAATCAACATTCCAGTTTACACCTCGATTTAACGCCAAAATGTGCTAATTGGCTACATTTAATTTTAGTCTCTGGGGAAGTTATCTCCAATTTGTGGACGAATGTTAGAGAGGACTAAAAACTTTTTTTGACATGAATACATTATTCACAGTATCAAATCCTTTTTTGTTTATTAGTTCAATTGTATTCCCTTTAGTTGGTGCAAAATGTAAAATATATGAAGTGCTGCAGAGTGTGGGCTGTAAAAGCCCACCTTTGACACATAATGGTTTAATTTATTTTTGTTTTGTTTTATTATTTAGCATATCAAACCAAACCAAAATCAAAATTCATTATTTGTATTTGTTTCTACATTCATTTACCTCAGTATTATAAAGTACAATTCTCTGTCTCATCCTATTGTGTGGATTATTTGGATTATTATTTTGCACTTTTTATGATAGTGTGAGCCGGCATCTTCAAATTCTTCAGCTGAAATCCTATGAATGTACACACTGTAGGGCAACCCCAGGTCCCAGGGGAATGCAAACTAGAGACAGAGAGAAGGATCCAGCACTCCTTCACGATGACTTGTTTGCTGGTTTCCAGATTGAGCCAGACACATGCGGGACAATATAAAAGTATATTCAGGATATGATAATAATCCCCCTCGTCTATCAATATCCACATAATCATTATGACCAGAGGGAGGAGAGGACGCTGGTCAGTAGAGGATTGTGGGTTTTGCAGTTCAGAGCAGCTAAAATAGCTATGGCACTGGTGGGGCATGTGACTACAGGGACCAGAGGAGCTTGAGAGCGTCTTGGCAGGCTTGATGAAACCACATGCTGACACAAATGACTGGCCTCGAAGCCTTTTATCTCAACAGGGACTCAGAGGCCCCGGTCAGAAACAAGCAGGCAGTTAAAGGCTACAAAAGCACAAGTTATATGTGACGAGCCGTGGTAGTGCGAAGGAAAATACACACTGAAAGGACAGGAAATGTTTAATGAAACATCTTCATGGTAGTTTGATTCAGGAGGATACTTGACTTTTATTGGGTGGTACAGAGCCTTGGTTTGTAATTAGTATGTCAAATAGGAGTCCACAAATGAAAATAGTGATTATCTGAACCCTGAGAATAAAAGATGTTTATAACATGTATGACTCAACATCAGGAAGCCTATATCATTCTATAAAGACTACATTTGTGTTGAGTACTTCAGTTAGTTATTTGTTGGTTTATAACACAAGATATAAACCAACAAATAAATGAAGACATAATATTATAGATTAAGATAAAACTTTCTTGTTCATGATATTGACAAGCTACCAAGCAGATGAAGAAAATAGCAAAAATTAGCCCCAACATTACAATCTTCCTCATTATTTGAATAAATGACACAATAACTCTAATCCGATAATATCAAACATTATCCATACATTATACATTTTTCCTCGTACATTATTCTGAAATGGTCCGTTCTTTAAGCATATTTTGACGCCAACCCTATTGTACTTTTTCGAGATTTTTTTTCTCTATTTATTTATAGAAGGACCATGCATACAAAAACATTAATCTCAGCAAAGAGAAGAGATGCAATATGCCAGATTATAGCTAATAGCTAATTTCCATCTGTGGTCCTCAGACAGGATCATCTGAATCTTTTTTCTATCTCTGTTTGTCGCTAAAAACAAAGTTGCATAAAGTACCAAAGACAGATTACTCAATGTAGAAACAGGTCCCCAAAATGTCGGACACATTAAAAAAAGATTTTCTATAGTTACAAAAGTATTCTTTAAATCCCGAGTAACATTTCCCCTGACAGTGAGTGGTTACAGTCACTCGCTATAGAAGTCGTGTTTGTTGTATGTCTGGTTTTAGGGGCTAACATTTGATAAACAGGTGTTTGTGTGTGTGCATCATGGGATCGTTTTAGACTTGCATGCACGCCTGCAGGTGTTTGTGCTTCTGTGTAGCATGTGCATGCTGCCGTGTGCTGAAGCCCCCTCACTGGGCGGCAACAGGGCTGAGGTAACATCACACGCGTCTTTCTTCTTTTCTGTTTTTTTTTATAAAATATATATAGCTGAAAGTAAAGAGCTCTCATAACTACTGTGGTTTTTAGTGTTGCCAGGTCAACCTGCCCACTCTACACTCAACAGCACCGGGAAGGGATGGGTTGAGCAGGGGAAGAGGTGAGAGAGAAGAAGTGGGAATGATAGGTAGAATTTGGGGAGGGAGAATGATGGCAAGCAGAAGGAGAGTAAGAGGGGGGTAGTAGTAAGAGGCAAGCTATTTAGGGAAGAGCGATGAAGAGATGGGGAGGAAGTGAGAGGAGATATAGAAGGAAGAAGCAAAAAATAATCAGAAGAGGAAACCATTGATGCACTTAGGAGACTTATGAGGAGGGAGAACAGAAAATGTGGGATGATGAAGCTCGAGGGAAGATGGATGATGATTAAATCCTTTTGGGCTTTAACCCCAGCACTACACCCTGCGCTGTCCTGGCATACCCTCTATCCACTTACATGAGATAGAATGTGCGCATGTGTGTCAGCGTGCATGTGTGTGTGTGTGTGCATGTGTGTGTTTTTCAGTTGCCCCGGCCTGCCAGCTGCCAGTGTGTAGCACTCAATCCAGCAAAGGCGAAGCCTAATTACAGACGCATGGCTACAGATTTAGCCGGCATGCTAACCATAACGGAGGAGGAAGCAGGGAGGGGATCGCTTGGAAAAGTCACGGCTGGACGGGAGCTTCACAAGAGCGGACCACAGGGACAAGGGAGGGGGGGCACTCTATTTCAGGATCTGTTGCTCTCATTATTTATCATAGTAGAAGTCTCGGCAACAAGGAGCAGCCTACAATTGACTGCACCCGTTGGCGCAAAAGGGCAGACGCTAACCTAGCCCCCCAGCCCCACCCACCGGTTTCATGTATGCCGCCATCTAAAAACTGCTGAAAACATCAAACAAGCAGAGCAGCATTCTCACCATTTTCATGCACCGACATCGCCAGAACTAGTTATAACGCATTTGATGTAACAGCCAGTACAGCAGGGTGACACAGGAAGCAGCATACTACTCATTACAGGGATGGATTCCTCTCGTGTCTAGCATATACTAAAAGAGATGGAAAGTTTTCCAGGTTGTCAAGTGAGAACTCTTAATGCACGTGTGTACTGTATGTATGTGCAAGTTAGTGTGTGTGTGTGTGTGTGTGAAACCAGGGAGGGTTGGCAGTTAAACTCTGAGCTCACCCACGACTCTACCACTTCCACCCACAGTGTCCTCTATACAGCTGCTCTCACTGAGCCAAACTCACACTTCATCCTCATCCCTCTCTCTTTTTCTCTTTGTGCTTCTCTCCCTCCCTCCCTCCCTAAATCCATCCATCCGTCTATCAATCCATTCCTACAGCCATCAATCCATTCTTACAGCCATCCATCCATCCATCCATCCATCCATCCATCCCTACAGCCATCCCTCCACCCACCCATCCATCCATCTCTTTTTTAAGTACCCCCTTCTCTTATCTTTCCTTCTCCTTCCCTCCATCTGTCTATATTTTTCTCAGTTGCAACCCTCTACCCACCTCTTTCAGTGTGTTCATTTTTATGCAATCTCTCACCATTGGCAAGTATTTTGCTTACTATTTCAAACTTTTGGACTTTTGACACAGCCTATCCTTGTACACGGTCTCAGCGTAGGAAGTATTATTTTCATATATGGATGCATCCAGTTGAGGGTGTACTTGAACATGCCCTCTTATAGTGAATTGATCTAACGTTTGAGGGAGGTCACACAACAGTTTGAATTTTCTGCAGGTGTGTATGTGTCTGCAGAGGTTTTAATTACACAATAGATTGTCTTAATTAGAGTTGAAACTTACAATACTTTCAAGACAAGAACTTCCCACTTCTTGTGTTCATTCATTTACTTTATAAATAATCCATCAGCCAGTTGTGCGAAAAGATGACTCAGCGACAAAAAAAAAGATCTTCCACAAGAACAGAGGACTTGAGTCACACAACAACAGCTCGTACAAACCAACTCAGTGTTTGTGCTCTGTTGATCAGGGACTACTTAACCAGAAGCTACACAGTGTTTTCACGATCACTCTTTCATTGAACAAAAGAGGAGCTCGCTCTTAAAGTTATGAACGTTTTCTCTGAGACTCCCCAAACTCCATCTGCTGACGCAGCTTTAATTCGTCCCATCAGCTTCATAATAAATGTCCATGAAGAAGCGGCTTGTCCTCCTGAAGCTGCCAAACATAATTGACCAAATTGGCTCTTTTTTAGATATGGCAAGAACAATTGTGGTGATAGTGAGGGGGCCAATTTTGTTGTGTGCCCTTAAAGCAATTTTCGTCATTTAAAAATAAGCTTCACTGCCCTTCAACCCACACACACACACACACACACACACACACACACACACACACACACACACATGCAGACACACTAGGGCCAATTAAATGTTTAAATGTTTAATGTTATTGTATTTTTCAGTCAGTGAAATATAATAGGTAGTTTCTTTTGTCTAACTTTATGATATTAGTTTTACTGTAAACTACATTATTGAGTGTGCTGTTCAAATTAAAATTAGTATATGAAATATTAGAGAGTTTTACAAACTAAATGTAAGCATGTAATCGAAATATTTAAGCAAAGTACAAGCACCTCAAAAAGTACTCGAGTGAAGTATTTGATTACAGGTAGGCCACGAGATAAGGGCAAAAATACAACTAAATGCACAATTTACAACCTTTTTCTCATGACTTATGTGATGATACACTGTGTGGCTCAAACAGTGTGTGGTACTGTATGCTTCAAAGCCTGAATAAGACCTGAGTTTTTACTGCACATGGCATTAGTTCATTATTTAGCAAATGAATGCCCACAAACACTCAAAAAACATTTGTCTCTCCACTTTCTTAGAACCCAGGTGGCGCTGACATTACATTTATGTCATTTTTATCCAAAAGCGACTTAAATACATTCAGTACTGCGGACAATCCCCACAGGAGCCATTTGGGGTGAAGTGTCTTGCTCAGTGACACAACGACATGCTGACTGCAGTGGGACTCGAACTTGGTACCCCCTGATTCGGAGTCCAGCACTCTATCCACTGAGCCACAGCCGCCTGGACATATTTGGAAAACAACAACGGCATAAATGCGCGTATATATAGTGTATATATAGTGTATATATAAAACTGAAATCTATAAGTTGCAGATGATGAAGATAAGTTTTAACCCCAAACCTCACCTTGAAAAGAGACGCCCACCACTGGTTTGAGCTNTAGCGCCAATAACTCCCTATGAGTTAGCCGCTGAGAGGCTAAAATGTGCTCTTCGCTGTGACGCGTTCCATTTAAGAGTCCGTAGTCATTTGTAATCCATGGCGTTTAATAAAGAGGAAAACAAACAATATACAACTCCAGACCTGACGGTCAAATGGATTACAAATGACTACGGACTCTTAAATGGAACGCGTCACAGCGAAGAGCACATTTTAGCCTCTCAGCGGCTAACTCATAGGGAGTTATTGGCGCTACACACATCTTGAAGTCATTTGCAATTTTATTACCTCTGAAGCTATGATTATTACAGCTTGTTTTTGTTTTTTTTGCTAGCAATGAATATTTTTCACTTGAAACAGTGGTTTATTGATGATTTTTAAAGAAATAAAATGTCACTTTAATATAGTAGTACTTGTACTTTTTAATTCTTTGAATACACCACTGCCAAAACGAAAATAAAAAAACTACCACATAGTCAAATCATTTTCAGTGGTGCTGCAGGTTATACATTCAGCCAGCGACAGCTCGTCAAAACAGCTGACTGTAAACCTGCTTTTACCGGCATCCGTTTGAAATGTAGGACTCATCATGTCAAATGTTTACTGTCAAATTTAAGTGACAAGATTTAAATGGCAAAAAGACATAGCAACAGTAACTAAGAGGGGTTGGGCTAATGTAAAGATCCAAATGAAACCTGAGGACCTTTCCTCTAGCATCACCAGCAGGTCAACATTGTTGTCTTTTTGTGAAACGTCAACAACAAATAGACGGATGTCAATAAGGTTTTTCCAATGTTCAGGTTTTTTTTACTAAACCTTATATATATATATAAAATAATACTTATTGTTCTCCTAAGAGAGTGCACTATGGGATTAGGAAGAATCTGGTCACATTTTTCACTCAATTGTTCAATTCTTCCAGAAGCTGAATTGGACCTCAGGCTATTTTCAATGTGTAGATAAGGGGACACATGTGTAATAAGGCTCTACTCACACATTGCAGTGCTCTGTAAGCAGGAGGCAGAGAACCTGAGGCACAGAAGGTCCTTTCTCTGTGAAGTAGGCTGCATAGGCCACAGCGTGGGCTTCCTGCAGTGTATGATGGGGTCCATCCAAGGAAAGGTCAATCTCTAATAAATAAATAAAATGGCACAAACATAAACAGGATTATTCTCTTCAATAAGATTTGAGTGAATCCAAACGAACAACAGGTAACTCACAGCTCAAGCGTTCACCATAAGAGTGCACTGATAAGATACAAGATGTATTCTGCTTATTTCATGTGCATTCATTAAGAACAAGATATACAAACAAATCCTCCAGATAATAAGCCGAAGTTCATAGCATTTGATAGATCAAACTCGTAAAAGGTAAAATCAGACATTTCATCATGAATAAACATGTGATTTGGTTTCAGTGTTCTCATTTTTCAGACATACATTAAGAGTGAATGAGAAAGGAGAGACAGAGGAAAGAGCATCCTTTGGCAAGGAAAGCTGCAGACACTTCTCCACTTGACTACTGTTGCCAGGTTACCAAAAACATTTTCAAAAAGCAGAGTTATTTTCAGACTAGGTAGAAGCAAAATAACCAATATTACAGAAAGGGCAAAACCCGGCAACTGGTCAAATGTGATTTTAAAAAAGTATTTACCAACAGCAATGAAAGATTCAGATATGTTGCTAATGATTTAAGTTTGTCGTGTTTGAAGAGACTTCTGACATTTACAACAAAACATGGACTTGCTGATAATATTCTTTGATCAATATAGTTAGGTTTAGGACAAATTATATTAGTGTAGCAATTAATGTCCTGTCAAATATATTTCAAATGATACCTAAGATTTTTCTTCAAATGCAGCAGCCAAAATAACACTAGCTTGTCTATGTTTTGATAGGGTTGATAGGTAGTCAGTATTAGATTAATGCAATATGAAATACAATAAAAATGAAAATTATTAACTATAAATTGCAAATTCTTATCTCCAATAATATTGGTATTGTGGGCAAAATATGTTGTATTGCTTTGTCACTATGTTATTGTCAAGTCGCCATCTACTTGTTTACAGTGGGTTACATCCCACGAGAGCTTTTGTCTCAAGTTATGCAAAGATGGCAACAAATAGTTAAACCCATATACATGTGGTCTATTCATTTGATATGGGCCAGGAACAACATCTCTACATCTGATTAAAATATAAATAAAAGGTTACATAACATTTGCTTACCATTATGTTTACACTGAATGTAGTTTAATTATCTTGCCGGAAATGAGCACATTTCAATAACATGGCTGCTAAAGGAAAACAATATTGATAGCCTACTTGAAGAGAGTGGATAACAACCTTGAGAACTCATTTTCATAATCGTGCCTGGGACAAAATTGGAGCTGTCTGTGAATGCCTAATTGAAAAAAGCACAAGAGGGTCATATATATAAGAGTATATTTGTGTGTGCGTGCGTGCGTGTGTGCCTATAGACACACTTCCCCCTGTACAACACCCAATCCTTTCTGTAAATCAAAAAACCAAACCAAACAATAGAAAAATCATTTCAACAAATTAGTTAGAGCCATACATGTATTTCATGTAGGTGCAGTACTAATTAAAGAACACACTGCATCAATGTTCTTAAAAGCCCCATAAACACGTAGTTTATCAAATGTTTCAGAACAAACCCATTTTCTTTTTTAAATGAAAAATACGATTTGAAGACCGCTGTGACGCAAGCTTGGATTGGAAATTGGACAGACATTGACTCCGGATGCAGTGTTGTCTTTTTACTCAATGTCACAGTCGGCAGTACACTGTATGGCACAACTTTTAATTTTCTTGCTGATATCATGCATTCCAAATCAATGCAGAATTGTATATTAAACAATGGATTAAAGTCCACCTCAGATTTTATATTAAAAACGTCATGAACATTCAGCAGTGTTTGATTGAAAAGTCACACATCTTTTTGTTGTGGTCCTCCTTCTAATTTTATTCTGTTTTTTGTTGTTGTTATTGTTTATAAATATGTGTTCATGAAATGAATTGGCTGAGTTTTTAAGCTATTGGATTTGTTCAATAGCTTCCATATCATGTGGCTCGAAGATTTCAAATAAATGCTGAATTTTAAAAATAGACTGGACAAGGAATACACACCTTCTTTTAGTCGATCTTCCATCTCATATGAATATACAGCTATGGAAACCACTCCAGCTGTTTCTTAAATCTCAATATCTACATACGCCATTGTCAGCCATTCCATTCCAGTGTCTGTTGAAATCCAACACAGAGAGTTTTTGTCAGTAGTTTATAGAATAAAATAAAGAAATGTTAAATGTAATCAAACAATACCTATACAAAGTAAAAAAACAGATAATCTTATAATGCAGCAGACTTTACTCAAGAGCTGTAGGTATGCACGTTTTTTAAATTTAAAAAGTATTCATTTTTTTCAATCCCTTCAATGAATTGGGACCCAATGACCCCAGATCCAGACAAAATCCAAACCAAAAGTGGTATGCAATTTAAAACAATAAGCGGAACTTAAAATGTAGAACATGTGTTGTAGACTTAGACCTATCTCCTAATATTATCGTGATGAAAGATAATCTTCTGTGAGTGCCACAGGTGAGGCTACAGGTGAGAACTAATTTCGTAAATGTACATGCTGCACACATGTAAGCTAGCTGACTCTCAGACATTTAAATGATTTAGTTACCAGAAGGACATTTGCTAAAACAAGCAGTTTATCTTCATTTTTGAAATTCTCTTTGGTAAAAACTGAAAAATACGTTTCTCAAAACCTTCTGATAAAGCTTAAATCTCACCTTTGTGTCGCTTGTTGAAGTTTGTTTGGTGGAGGGCTCAGTTTAATTCCCCCCCCCGCCCTCATGGGGCAGTAATGAGCTCATTAGGGATAAACACAGCATAATATCAGTCGAAGAAAACATCGAACTAGAAATCTTGGACAGACGAGTAAATAGATTTACGCCAGTAGTGTTTTATTTTCTTATGCATTTATTGGGGTTTTAGTCAGTACACTTCAGGGTTTGATTTAACCACCCATATTTCAGTTAAAGCATATCCTGCAGAGCTGCATAACAACTGACTACATTTTGCTAACTCCATGAATACAGAAACTGAAACATTTACAAAATACACGATTCATGAATCTAATCCCTTCTAATCTGTAATGTTAAATGTATAGAATGAGTACAAGAATATTCCCTCAAACTGTTATTAATTTGGTTAGGGCTGCTTCAATTAATCAAAGCAGAATGCAGACTTGAACCTAATATTACATTGAACAAAAATATAAATGCAACACTTTTGTTTTTGGGTTAGGGTTTAACCCTAGGGTTTTCGGACCCCCCCCAGACCCCCCCAATAAAGCAAAACTGCACGTTTCAGAGTGGCCTTTTATTGTGGCCAGCCTAAGGCACACCTGTGCAATAATCATGCTGTCTAATCAGCATCTTGATATGCCACACCTGTGAGGTGGGATGGATTATCTCGGCAAAGGAGAAGTGCTCACTATCACAGATTTTTTCAGATTTGTGAACAATATTTGAGAGAAATGGTTATTTTGTGTATGTAGAAAATGTTTTAGATCTTTGAGTTCATCTCGTGAAAAATGGGAGCAAAAACAAAAGTGTTGCATTTATATTTTTGTTCAGTGTACATACTGTAGTATTTATTTTTGCTTTTCTTGCTTTGTTGTTATGTGGCTACTGCTAGAGCAGTTTAACTACTAGGTCTGATAATACCTACTTGTTCAAATTGTTTGTTTTTTTACACCAAATTGTTGAAATGACTTTACACCAAATTGTTGAAATGACTTTGCTGCGGTGACACTTGACTTGAGTCACGACCTATTTTATAAACAAAGAACCACCTTTATGTTTTTTTACTCTCTGCTTGTGCTCCTCTACTTTGTCACCAGAGGGCGCTATGGCTCCAGTTATGGTAGATGGCGCCATAAAAACATAAAGCCTATTTGGCAAGCATTTCAGTAGCTGCAGAAACCTGGCCTTTAAACAACATTTTTTATATATATCAAATATGTTATACTGAACATAATTATTTAGGGTAAAACTTATTTTGTATTTTTTTCTAGTTACTTTAAATGTATAATAATGAATGCCCATGCTTCTATAATTATTGGAGGCATTAGCATTTTGAGAATGTCATAACTGCCTTTCAAGGAGAAATGTGCAGTGGAGGTTGGTTAATAATTCAGATGGTAAGAGTTCAGGTAGAAAAGGCTGACGTGTCAGTGTGCCACTCAATTTATAATCTTGCAGGAGAAATGACCTGTTTATAAATAGATGGATCAGGTCTGTTAATATTTCATCTTTTATCTTATAAAAAAAAAAGTAAGCATACTTCATTTAATGTCACAGTGTCAACATGTCAAAGTCAATAAACAAATAAAACAAAACAAAACTTCTAATAAATAGTTTTATTAATAAGCTATTTCTGCTCCAAAGGTAAATAGGTAGTCACAGTTTTTGACGTGAAGAAGAACTAAGTGCAGACAGAAAGCAGCAAGGTACAGAATAACATGCCAAGGAAGGCATTTAGAATTATGTTTTTTTTTCTGAATGCCGCTTTTGTCGATATAATCGTGCTTAATGTCAAACATCTGAGTATACTGTGGTTGAAAAGAACCCTACTTCCCACAGTAACCTACTCCATTACTGGAATCAAACCCCTTTAAATAAGATAGGGATTTGACTCTCTGGAAGTAAAAAGACTACACATTATAATTTCAAGTAAAATGTCACACTGCAAGGTAGCTTTAAGGTTCCTTACTGATGTTTTCAAGGCGGAGAAAGTGCAAACACCTAAATAAACCAAACCATAAAATAGACGCTGCATTACTTCGAAATACTGATCAGTGCTCCTCCTATACCATCAGCTTTATTGTTCCACAAGCACTGCTTTCAGGATGTGCTTGTGTCAGTAAAAAATAAATAAATGCATATTTGGAAGAAAGGCTGCCCACAAGTCCTCAGATCGATGGCCTTCATCTCCTCATCCGTTTTAGAAGGAGTCCTAATACCATCATCATCACCATCATCATCATCACAGCCAGATGATCCTCCTACAGGAAGCATGCGTGAACTCTTTGCTTCCCAATCCATCAAACTCCGACATAAGAGGTGACACTGGGACATCGAATTCCACCAGTCAATGATATTTCAGTGTCAAAAGGTGCTGTCCACCTGCTGAGGACCTCGTTCACAATAAGATTCAGCAAACACGTTGAAGTGAAGCTCATGATGTCTTCACAGAGCTCAGTGGCCATCACAGCTTTCCTGTGGAGACAAACACATTTGTACTGCACAAGTAGATGAAAGGCTAAAAATGGACAAAATGTTTTGAACAGAGGTTAAACTATCTTGGTGTAGACATCTGAATCACTTTTTTATTTTCTGGTCAACAAGATGCATGGTAGTAGCCTACTACATCTACATACAAACTAGTCAAAGTGTCTGTATCTGAATAAAACAAATTGGTATGTTAATGGGAGGTTTTACTGCTGGAGGAACAGATTATGAAACTTTACCTAAATGATGGATAGAGTAACATCGTGGGATCCAATTACTTTTCCCCAAAATAAATGCAGCTGTTAAAACACGTCACAAGACTTGTGTGTGTGTTTGAAGATCCCTTCAAGGAGGAACATAAAAGTGTTTGGTTAACTAGAAGACAATTAGCTGAATGTGGTTAAAAGATCATGTGGAACAGAAAATGTGATTAAATGTAATGTCGTTAAATGTGAAAGCTAAAAGTAGCTTTTCTGCAGGAACAAAGTTATTTATTTAAAAAGTGTACATCACTTTTTTAACTCTAAAAAAACACACATTTCACAGGAAGTAGAATAACACGGTTGGAATATTAATCAGTTTTTTGATTGGTGCTTCTAATTATTGTCCCCAATAAATCTGGACATAGAAAAAAGAGCTCAAACGGAAGGTTCTAACCATTTGCCCCAAACTGAACATGCAGAGCAGGTTAAAAATGCTAACCCGTGATGCAAGTCGACCAGGGCAACTGCACCATAACTATTAATAGGTTTGCAGAAAACACACTCACATGCACACACTTTGACCTACCCAGGCCTCTGCCCATCGTTTTAGCAGTTGCTCATGCTCTGTGAGTGCACCTCTCCATTGGTTCAAATCCCTGGACGGGACGCTCTCCTCATCTGTCAAATAACATCTATTATTGAAATAATGGCATTGATGACAACCCAATCCCAAATACCTCTTAACATGCATTACTTGTGATATATTTCACATTTAGGGACAGAATAGCTTTTAATTCTTAAAAACACATTATCAAGGTAGCCTACTGTCGATCCAGAATATCCGAGAGGCAGTGAGAAAATATAGTCTGGGGATCCTTCTCTAAATCGGATTTAAATAGTTTTCTCTTCTGTGTTTTCTACCAGGTGAGTTTTAATTACTCACAACAATTTACACACAAAATACAGCATGGACCTTTGAGAACCAATAAAGAACATGTGGCATGGGACCAGTTTAGCCTCATGTGACTAAAATCAGTATGACAACAAACAATACAAAAAATTCCCCAGTCAAAACTTTATCGTCCCTACCAGTTACCTACAGTATGTAGTTAGCTTCAAATGAAAAACCCTGTATACCACCTGTTCTTGATTCGTAAAGACAGGAAAGAGTCTTTTTTTAAAAAAAAAATGTTATCTTTAAATGGAACACCAAATCATTTTCTGGATATACCTCCAATAGTGAGGCGGAGGTCCACCTCAGACGTGTCGCTGCCCGTGCTGGCCTCAGCGACACAGTGGTAGCGGGCGTCCTTGACCAGAGCCCCCTCTCGGAGCCAGCTGCTCACCAGAACCTCCTTCTGTCCCAGCGGCAGGCGGTGCTCCATTATGGGGGTGTCCAAAATGTGCCCATTAATTAGCCAGTGAATTTGGAGATCACTGGGACCTGAGGGAGAGAATAGGACTTCATGTTGACCCGCCAGATGGTCGACACACTGACATTCCACACGGACGTGCTGTATTAGGAATACTTGCCTTTGGTAGATCTTTTTATGACGTTCTAGTTTCAAACGTTTGAAAACTGAATGTACATGCAGTGTAAATGTATGCAATCTCTCACCAAAGCGCTGTTATTTACTGCATCTTGATCATGCAGAGTATGAATACACGTAGTTTGCATAACATTTACAACTGTATCATCACTAATGAATCCACCTTGCTTAAAGAAAAAGTCAAAATCCATTGTTGAAAACATTTGACAATATTTATTTAGCCTCCCTACCAAGAGCAATGCTCCCAAAAAGTCCCCTAGATTTATGTACATCTTCAAATGGTATTTGTTCCATATATACAAATATATTTACACTTGTTTACAGGCACAAACAAAAAAAATCCAGATTAGGTATTGAGATGTAATCCTACAATTGACACCCTGGACAAAAAGGATCCATTTCTAAATGTAACATTCGCGCCAGACTGCCGTTACATACTTTACACAAAAATGTACCATGTTCATTTATCATTAGAAGTGAGAATTTAGACAACCAGATCACGTAGACAGCTGAACATCAGATCTTGTCTTTTCAAACATTCACTTATTAAAAAAGGTATCTTACCAGACACCTGAAATTGAGACTAACAGTTCTCCAAAAGGCAGATGCCATGAAGCGAAGGACAGGCTTGTTTGAAACAAATCCAGAAACACACACTTCCAGTTAGCTTATGTTTGGGAGATGGAAACATGCAACGTGCAAAAAGTCAGAGAGGATGAGTGAAAAAGGGGGAGGGTTAAAACAGTGCTAGGAAAAGATTTGTAGTTCCGGAGTTGCATTCGAGCCATCGTCACCGACACCACTCACCCAGGGCCAGGCAGAAGAGCAGGAAGGCCTCCTGGGCGTGCACCCCCCAGGCTTGGTCCTTCAGCAGGGGGGGCAACAGTCTCACCTCTGCCTCCCGGGCCTCCACACTGTGGGGCTTGGTGGAGGAAGAGGTGGAAGAAGAGGAGGAAGAAGAGGAGGACAGGGAAGATGAAGTGTCGACAGGAGAGGAGGCTGTGAGGGAGGGAGTGATGGGAAAAGAGAGTATTGAGGAAAATGGGAAATCTAATAAAGGGGTGACATGCAAATCCGACACGAGGGAAACTGAGGTGCTAGGCTCTAAAAAAAATAATGAAACAAATCTGCTGGAATAAATTAAACAAAAAGAGCAAGATCTTAACTAATTACAAACGAGACATGTTATTACCACAGAAGAGACTCATCTTAAATAATCATGTTCAGAAAATGAAGGCTTGATTCAAAATAGTAACACAAAATAACTTTAAAGAAAAGATTGTTTCCAGGCTGTTTGAAAAAAGACCCTGATGATTGATATTGTCCAACATCCCATAATACTGGATATATTTATGTTAATAACACACCGCATGAGGGGAAATGACGAGTAGCGGTTAATACACAGGATCATCAGGAGGTTTATCCATGGAGGAATGTCGACTTCACAGGTAGGACACATTTCATTCAGAGAAACTCAACATTGTCACTTAAAGATGGTTTGACAGTAGTTTGATTTATTCCAGCATTTCTATATCATGCCAGTTGTCGTTTTTTTCTATTTCTCTGACCTTCAGACAGACATAGCCACCTCACTGGGTGAGAGGCCCACATACCGGGCGCTGCAGATGGCAACAGTGTACAACAAAGCAAGACTGTAACGTACCGAGGAAATCTTCCCTGAGAAACAATGTAATGTTGAAGCCTTTCCAGTCCAATCGCCTACGTGTGGCTTTGAGAACGGTTTTCACCCAGGCTGTACAAAAAAACACAACTCCAATTTGGAAAACATCAAGGTAACTTACCAATTTGGTAAACAATGTTTCCAATTTGGAATTTAACAAAATAGCTTTTCTCGCTGGACCTAAGCAGAGCGGGTGCAGCTTCTGTGAGAACAGTTTTTACCTTCATCATCATCATCATCATCATCATCATCACCCTAAATCAGACATCAACCTCTACAGGTAAGTACACTTAAGCTTTGTGACGATTAAACTTCACGTGGTGCTAAACACTGAAAAAACCTTTATAGAGGAAACCATGTGTGATTTGTGGGAAGATCCAGAAAGAGCGGGAAATCCCTATCAAATATTCTTTATGCTGAAAGAGGCTTCTTGCTAGCAGTAAGGTTCATCTGCATCTGCAAACTCGATGGGCTGAGATTCACAGTCCACATCGAAGGGCTTCTCCTGGGACGGGCTGTCTCCCCCACAAGTGTGGGAGGGGATCCGCCCGTTGCCACACTCGGGCTCGGTCTCGTACCCGGTGTCGCGCAGCGCCTTGAGGTTCTGGGTGGTTTGGCTGCCGTTCTGTGTCGGCTGCTCCGTCATGTTCATTTTGTCGCTGGTAGCAGCTTCCATCAGACCCGCCTCGCAGGCCCGGTACTCCGGCTGGTGGGTGCTCTTGTGACTGCCCAGCAGAGCGCCTCGCAGCCTCAGGCAGGGGGCCGGCAGGTACTGCATGTAGCAGTTGTACGCTAGTGCAGCCAGGAAGAGGAGGAAAAACAGGAGGAAGAGGAAGAGGAGGGCGGTGCTGTTGTTGTGCTGCAGATACTCCGCCGCTGTGACCCGGTTGTCCAGGCTGTGCGGCGTGTTGGAGCTCAGGGGGGGGAGCTTCGGCTGAAACCTGATGGTGCTGCTGGGCGGCGGGGTTAGTGATGAGTCAGTTTGGGGAGGGGAGGTGAATTGGGTAGTGGCTGTGAAGCTGGGAGGGGCAATGGCCGACGTTAGTAGGGCTCTGTCTGTCTTACCGTTACCTTCAGCTGCTTGGGTGCTAGATGTCTCCTGGCTGTTGAGGGGGGGGGTCACATGGCCGGCCTGCTGAGGGGCTCTGGGCGGGGGAATAAGAGAGAGGACGTATCCGGCCAGGAGGCGGCTGAAGTTCTTCCCAGCAGCGGGGGCCCATTCCACAGACCAGCACTCGTAGTGACCTTGGTCCTCTGGGGCCACGCTGTAAATAAGGAGACCGTTTTCGGCTATGAGGTGGAAGCGCGAGGCCTCGGTGAGCACCGAGCCGTTGGATTTCCACATGACCTGGGCCAGGTTGGAGCGTACCAGGCACGGCAGCTCAGCAGAGCTTCCTGGTTTCACCTTCACACGCTGGTAGTCCTTCACAGATAGTCCTGATGCTACAAGGCAAAAAGAGCGGGAAAATAATTACTTTAAGGCCCAGTGAGAAGTTAAAGGCAATCAAACAACCTAGCTTTAGCTTATAGGATAGTGACAAAACAATTGCACACCACATTCAAGTTATTCTATTATGATAATTAACAGATTGTTTTACCCTGACTGTTTGTGTTATAAAGCTTGTGATGTGAGAATGTTGAACCCTACCTGAAGGACACTTGTCTGCGTCACCTTTCAGGCTCTGGATTAGACTCCTGAAAAAACAAACAAGCATTATAATCATGGCATCTAAAACATGCCAACACTGAAATGAGGAACTATCTAGACTGTGACGGTAAATCAAGTCAAACTAGATGGAGTGTGCGTTGTGTAATAATGCATGAGAGGAGTACCGGTATGTAGGAAAAGGATTACCTAGGCCGTTGGCTGGGGGCATCGAGGATATTGACACAGGCAGCAGTGTGAGGGTCCCAGGCACAGTAAGGGTCCCGAGCCAGGACGCAGTCCGCGCAGGACCGGTACCGGTCGCAGAAGGCTGTGGGGGACTGAACCACACCAGAGTCTGAGCCAGCGTACAGAGACCGCGTCTGTGGAGAAGCACAAGGCTGTTCACGTAAATATGTCAAAGAAAGAGCGCACAACATAAAGACACACACTCGATCACTTGGAATGTCCAGAAAAAAAGCCCCTTTAACATTTAACCACAAAAAGTTTACAAATCACTTGAACTTTTTATAAAAGCATAATTGGAGTATTAGTAGCAGAAAACATAACTGGTTTTACTCCTGGATTGGGACCTTTGGTGTACAGTTTGTCATACCCCTATGCCACCCAAAATGCAGAACTGCTGTCTGCAAAAAGTGTAATGCAAACTCCAGACAACCACAAACACACCACAGCAACGAGAAGCGCACAGTCTCATCTGGTTTAGAGAACTGATGGTTTTGCATTTGAAAGTGATGCCATCTACTTTGTAACTTCCTGTCGTGACTTTTCTCACAGAAGATTAACATGCAAAAAACGGACACTTTGAGTGAGGGCAACAATGAGACCGCCTGTCTGCACCATACGCTACATCCTCAAATTCTCCTAAAACCAAACCATCTAAAAAAATGTAATACTATAACTTTCATTGGTTATGATTTCATGCAAAACTGTTGCATTAGACTCCATTTGTTTTAACTTAGTGGGCCTAATAACTGGCCTCTGAGGATATTAAACCAACACAGAGCTCCTAGGTGTATGCTTAAAACACATTTTCTAATTCTGGAGCCACAAATTCTCTTTGTTTAGTGAGTAAGCGTTACAGAGGCGTTACTGACCTCAGAGGACAGCAGCAGGTTCTTGATGGACTCGGAGTTCTTCAGGAGCTGGATCTCCTCCACGATATGCACCTCTCCTTCATACACCACTGACTTGTGCAGGATTCCCTTATCTAGAGACGAGAATGGAACAATGTCATTTAGTTGAAGAACAAGTCAGATATTAGCAGCTTTGAAACAAAGGACTGCTACTCAATGATCAGTAGGCACCGACTTTACCTACTCGGTTTCGTTAAATCAAATCTAAACTAGAATGGACTAGTTGTGATTGAGGAAGAGCTTTAGTATACAATCAATAAATACAGTATCGAACAAATATAGCGCTGATGCATTGTATCAGCACATGCGTACATAAAATAAAAAATGGACATTAGGGGTTAATAAACCACATCAGGATAACATTGAACAATTTCAAATGGTTTACTTGTATGTTCCTACCAGTTCCAGTGAACATGACGTCGTAAATCTTTCCGTCGAGCGCGCGGACCCTTTCCACAACGATTTGGGTGTAGTTGACGTCTTTGGTGATGAGGCGAGGCCCGTTGCCGATGGGCAGGACGGGGTCCTCCAGCAGGGGGTGGTCCTTCACAAACTGAAGGGTCTTGTCCGGCAGGTGGAGAGAGCTGCTGATGTTCTGCTGTCGCATCAGGTTGTTAATACACTGGAGGAGAAAGGCAGAGAGATTTACACCAAAGTGGAATAAACCATTTCACGTCTGTTTCATCAAAGCAAAAAGCATTCTTGACCAAGGACTGCATTACACAAAACTAAATACAATCTTTATTATTGAAGCTTTGTAAAAAAGGTACTCACTGCTCCAGGACGTGGGGTGGGAGTGATGCCGTTGTACCGGACCCACTTGGTGTGGGACTGCTCCACTGTGACCTTCTGCATGTACTTGCCCTTGGAGAAGACGTCTTCCACAGCTGTCATGTTGTAAGCACACACTGCTGACAGGCCCACGTTACCCCTGAGGCACGAGGATGATGATTGAGTCGGAAGAGAAGAGGGGGAGGAAAGAGAAGAAGTGAATTTATGACCTGCATTGTGTTCAAATATCAACTTCTTCAAATCACTGACCACTGGGAGGTGAACACCCCGTAGATGACGGTGTCCTTCCAGTCGGCGCCCTTCAGGATGAACACATCATGCACTACGTTGAAAACAAAGTTGAGCTCAGGCATGGAGCACACCAGCTTGGCTTTCAGGAAGGACGTCCATTTTTTCTGCAAAGTGCGCTGCCCCCCGAGGTCACCCTGTGGAAGAGAGGGTTTATCAGCACGTTAGGCGGTGAGGAGAGAGGCAGAAGGACGAGGGAAAAGGGACGAGAAGAGAGAAGAGAGAGAGAAGGGCGTCATTTCCACTGGGAATGGGGGGGAACATGTCTCAAAATATTGTGTCTTAGCCACCTTCAGTTATTACTCAGTAAAAAAGCGCTTTTTTGCTTAGTCATTTTACATTTTTAAACAATATCTTCATTAAAAGTGTATTTGTTCTCCCTCTTTGAAAGCAACAGACATCCTTGAGTGTGTGTACAGTTCATTAAAGTTACATCATTATAACAACTGCTGTGTCCTGTTTTGAATTATGCTTCTGGCTTTTACGGGAACATACAAATTAAATCAAAGTTGATTACTTTCTGATCATTTCTGGGAATTCGAAACAGCGTTGGCCATCAGTGGTGAATTGGGATGGAAACCTCTAAACATCAGTAATAACAGACTTAAATATGCCTGAACAGCTGCTCACTAAAAACATCAGAGGGATCAGAATAGTTTTTTTATTCATTTGTTTTTCCATCTTAAAATGTTCCTGCTGGTTTGTTGATACAAAAGGATCTCTTTGTGAAATGTATTTTCGGGTTCCTACCATCAGCTGTAGAAGCCGGTAGATTTTACATTTGGGAAAGTACAAAAGATCTTTTATAAAAATTCAAAATAAATGTCACTGCTTCAAGAGTATTTTAGGGTCTTTTAGATCCTGTGGGCTGGGCACTCGTATGTGCATGACTCGATAAATATGACTTACTAACTGTTGATGATTTGAACCATGATATGAGCTCAGGTGAGTGTGAAAGAGGGATGTAAACAAAGACAGCATGCACACACAGACAGCAGGAGGAGAGGGATAAGAGGTATGTGCAGATGGTACATGATGACGTGCACTGACCTTACAGACGCGGGCCACCCTGGGGATGAGCAGCTTGCCAAAGAATTCGTACTCCACTGACACCTCGGTGAAGAAATAGTAGATTTTATCGTCCTCGCCATCCACTCTGTTACTCCCTTCACTGATCACATCAGCAAAAACAAAACTTGGCTCTGAGAGGAAAACAGAGAGTTGAGAGAAGGGTATTGGTGAAAGGGAATATATAGGAAGAGATTGATCTGATTGATTCCTGCTCCTCGGGGTGCTATTAAACATAAAACAACAGAAACATTCAAAAACACATTTAGAAACGGCCAAACGAAGACACTACGGGTTGTCCCTAATTCCTTTGTATTGGGTACAGTGTCGGATTTGTTGATTAAATGATGTATGACACATTCAAATGAAAGCCTGTGTTTCTAGTCCTGATGCTCTTAAAGAAAGAGCCAAGCACTGGAAGTCAAAAGGTTCAAAATATGATGTTTATAAGCTCAAATTATAGATGATAAGAACCGAGAATTCAACTCCTGAAACTGACGTGACGTGAGAAGATGATGAGAGAAGGCGTATCAGTTAGTCCACTTGCAGTGTTAGAGTGGAGTATCTTTACCGCATAATAATAATCAACTAACCCCTTGCCCTTATTCCTCCTACTGTAGCTTAGCACTTTCTACTTTTGTTTTACTTGCTTGTAAGCGCTTTGAGCACCAGGAAAAGCGCTTTATAAATTTAATGTATTATTATTATAAACAATTTAAATAATTTAATTTTGGCTTGATATCAAGTTACTCACAGAATGAACACTAATTAGCGACAGCTGATATGACATGAGCTGCTGCAGACGAGGTCTCATCATTTGAATAGGTGAAAGTGACCATCAACACAGGCTGAACGTTTATACTCTTCTCATTGCCAATGTGAAAAAGCAAGGACAGATAACAGATGTGTTAGCGTCAGAGCAAATCTGCGTATTTTGTCAACGTCAGCATTAAAGCAAACAAATATTTGTACACATATTAAAACTCTTATGTCAGGGATATGCTCAAAGGGATTAGATTATGATCAGGTACATTTGAGTTTAGGATATCTTTACCACACACTATTTTCTTATTACATTCATTTACTTCTTACATATTGTCCCAACTCACCGTTGAGCCATGATGTGGAGTACTCTGTCCTCAGCAGGGACTGGGACGGAGAGTATCTGGACATAATGGGTTCGCTGCCTAAGAAGTTATAAGCTGTCCCTGAGTACAGCTCTCCATCTGATGAAAACAGGGAACAAAAACAAACAAAACATGTGTTCAGCTAGTCCATTTTGCCTTCCAGAAAACAAGAGATTATTGGGGATTGTAATGCACTTTACACCATCAGAGCTCTTCGTGAAATGACATACAAGTGGCTCCAACTCACCAACCATGACGGTAGTAAAGCTTTGTGACGGGTCAAAGGAGCACTTCCCCCGGCCGTCTTCAGGTTGACGGTCCAATGAGAAGTCAGCGAGGTTCTGAACGTTTCAGATACAGTTAAAGGTCGCTGAGGGTTGTGAAACAAAAACATGCTTATTTATGTTGATGAGCGGTAACCTACCAAGTAGTCACACTGAGGTTGAAAGGCATGCGTGCCGCAGACATA
>NW_011335547.1:238031-244665 GCF_000735185.1 Notothenia coriiceps | reverse complement strand
GTCGTGCCTTGGCAGAAAGAGAGGCAACGTGACGTCACCCCATTAAAGTGAATGGGCAGACGCGTTGGAAACCGTTTTTGAAGCTGTCGAAGCTGTAGTGTGGACGGGCCGTTAAAGGTCGCTGCAGATTTGTGAGACAAACACATGTTTATTTATGTCGATGAGCGGTAACCTACCAAGTAGTCACACTGAGGTTGAAAGGCATGCGTTCCGCAGACATACAGCCGCTCATCGTCTACGACTTGCAGCACTCGAATGTAGTTTAGACAATCCTTCTGAAAGGCAAAGTTTAGGCGAAATAAAATGAAAACACAGATGTTTGATTGTAAACTGTGAATTTATAACACTTGACTATACTGTTCTGACTCCCTAATAAAATAACAAGATATTTTAACTAACCTCTTTTGATTTTCCTTTTAAAGTGCACATCACCATGGGGTTTTCTGCAACTGTCCACTCGACCTTGAAGTGTTAAAAAAGAACATAACAATTAGAAATGTTACAATTTTGGTTCCTTCTGTTGTCACATATACCATCCATATGTTGTTACCTTGTTGTTTTTAACCGTCACGTTCTTCTTGCTGAGCTCAAAGATGGCCTCCCGTGCTCCCACATACAGCGCGTCTCTTTTCTCGCTCAGCAACAGCGTGGAGTAGTTGAAGATCCCCGGCTCAGAAAACTCCATCAGATCTAAATCTGAGCACAAACATTACATTGCATTACTTGAACATTCATGTCAATGACCGATTTACTGAAGATAATCCACAAATAGTTTTGTTACATGTAGGAATGGTTTGCTTTCTACAGAACTACAACCGCTTAATGTATCATAAGGAAGCATCTTCTCAGACTATTTAACTAGATAGATAGAGTTACAATTCTGCTTCGAAGGACACCACTAATGTTTTCATCTCACGCCCGATAACCTAGGAGTCCATATGGAGAATTAGGCTTCTTTCTGCGAGGTGATACCATTTGCAGGGTTAGCTTGGTCGAAAGAAATTAGTTTGTCTATTAAACTGCTCACAACCAGATCTATGGATTGTCTTCAGTTAACCCGTCATGTTTTCAGGAACAAAAAAACAATGTTATTTTATTTCCAATGGTTTTTTTTGCTGCTTTGTGCAAGCCAAGCTCCATCTCAACCTATTACGTTGGAGAGAAAGCAGACATATTTGGGGGTGACTGTCCCTTTAAGTGCATTAGGTGTAAAACAATGTAAACAAAGGTGACGTATGTAGTCTGGAGATAAATCCACTATACACCAATTTTGATTACTGCGGATCCTGAGTCCTTAAAACTAGATGTGGTAAACGTGTTCCTGCCTCTCTCAGTGAGACACATGTATCTCTCTTTAGACTCAGTGTTGTGATTGATGACAAGGCCAGCGGAGCGCTTGTGTCTGGCTCTCTTCGGTTGTGCCAGGTGCAAGTGGCTTCGGGTTGCAGGTGCCTGGACATTAACACCAGGATGATGGAAGCAAACCCCCCCCCCACCACTGACTGACTGAAACGGTGACTGTGCCACGGTGAGCGGAGAAACTTTATTAAAAGGATGAGCTGTACTGGTTCTCAGTCTCTGGGGCTATTTATGTAAATGACAGTATGCAAACAGAACTTCCTCCCTGACGCCTAAATGCTACAACTTGAGACTTGTGGTGAGACTGAGGTTTATCTAAGATACATTTAATAGATCAGGTGTCCTCTAAATATTCAGTGTGACCTTTTAGTTGAAAGAGTTCTCACAGATATGTCTTAACAGTCTGAATGCTTGGCTCTCCATGCAGTGCTAGTGGAGCTAATTAACTTAGCATCAACATCTCCTGTTTCTTGTTTAAATAGTGTGTGAATAATAAAATATAATCTCAGAATGACAAGTATTGCTTCCCAAATGTAGCGCCTGTAGACTCTCGATGACTCAGGCTAAGTTTCAATTTGAATGATCAGAGGGGTTTCAAAAGAACATTTACCAGAAGTGGTTTGCATTTGTACAGATGCATTTAACTGTAAAGACAGAAAAACCTTTATGAATAACAAATACATTCATGATATATATTTGATAAGTTAATACAAATAATGTATTGATTAGAGAAGCAACATAAAACAAACCGCCATTTAAAAGATACCAGAGCCAAAACTGATGTCTTTATTGCATTAATGATTTTTCTCTATTATTTTTGGTATACTTATATCAGCAACATGTTTGGCACTTAAACATAATGAATGAAAACGGAATTGTCTTGTCTTAATACTTGTACTCTGTGCAATGACAAGAAAGTTGAATCTAAACTAAGTTATCAAAACTGCAAATATTCTGTTTCCATCATGTAGCACTTTGTCTGTTTAATCATTCAGAACGGTTACACTTCTTATCAATATAACGTGTATATTTAAGGCTTACCTTGGTGTCTCCAGGAGGTTCGAGGCACAGCGTTGGGTCCATGCGTGGAGACCTCGAGGAGAAGCCCCAGAAACACTCCCAGCACGCCGAATCCCATGTTAGACTCTGATAACTTCGGAACTGTGAAGTTTCCTCTGCAACACAAAAATAATAATAGCAACACAGTAAAAACTCGGCCACATAAAAAGATATTTTACAAGGATTTAGAAATGAACCAGTTCCTCACAGGCTGATCTTATCATGCAGCACAGACGCTACAAAAAGGGGCGGCATCAAATCTACTTCCCTCAAACTGAAAGATGGCAGGACTGATTAATCTCCTTTGGTATCGTTAGTAAAGCACGTCACACGCATATGAATATAATCAATGAAAGAAGATATGTTGGACAGAAACTGAACCATTGAAAAAAGTTCTCACAATAAAAGAATGTATCACATGAATGTGTAGATGGGTAAAATAACCATAATGATAATAAGAGAAATAAATGACAGATGTTTAGTAGAGCTGCAAAAATAAGTTGATTGTTCAATTTGAAAAGAAAATGAATTGCTTTAGTGACTTTTCAATCAAATAAACCAACAGTTCAAAGATATCTTTTATGACAGTTAAGTATCTTTAGGTTTTGGATTGAAGAATTGTGATGGTAGATTTCAAGAAGTGATTTTTGACGTTAAATAGACTAAAGGATTAATGAATTCATCGTAAAAAATTATCTGTAGATTAGGTGATAATCAAAATAATCTTTAGATTTAGGTATACTGTTGTGAACAAACAGGAAAACTATATGCGTGTTTATTGAACTTTATTTGTAAGGGTTTTCTAAGCAGATAGTGTGGTGTGCAGAAGCCATGTCATTGTAGGAACTAATGCTAATAATGTGCTTGTTCATGTTCATGATCAGCCGTCGCATTGTTTAACACTCCACAAATAAAAAAAAAGGAAGTAAACGCTCTAGTGTTCAGAATCAAGTTTGACATTTAAACTTTTCCTACTTTCAATCCAGTGTCCACCTCAAGGCTCTTTAATAAACCACTGGTTGCTTTAGGAACTTGGAACCATTTCAGAGGTGTTAAATAACAAAGCGGGAAAACAGATGGATGTGAAGTTCCTTCCGAATGAAGAATCAGACCGGGGGCAGAGGGGGGGAACCGGGGGGGAGGGGCAGCAGCACATGACATGGTCCTGAACTAACAAGATTTATATTAGCAGAAAAACACCAGCGCTCAACAAAAGCTATACTCATTCAATGTGGTGCGTGATCACTGTATGACACTTCAGCTGACTGTTGGCATGTGCAACAACTTAAGAAAATCCCCCTTTTTAAAATGTATTATGTATGTATGTATTATTTTTGCACTGCACTATTGTAGAGACACAGTGATAGGTGTGTCCGTTTGCCTCGGATGACGATGACGACAATGTCGATGAGGATGACAGCATTCCTGGTAGCTATCAGCTTTTATCCGATGAAGGTGTCGTTTTTCATTTATCTAATTTGTGGAGCATTGTGATCTTTCTGCCTTTTAACAGCTCTCTCCTGGCATATTTACTTCAGGATGTGCCTGATAAGGACTCCATTAGGCTGCCCTGTGCCATTTGTGTTGAACTTATCCAGACCCACCTGGTGTTTTTATATTGAATAAAGCCTCGAGTTGTCATGTTTCATTTTCTAAGTGCAAGGCAGTGCTGGTAGAAACAAACTTTTCTTCAATGCAAAGAAGGGATATAATGAAATGTAAAAACGGTACTTTTTGTTTTGCAACGGCTGCCGTCATGAAATATTATAAAATAGAAAGCAATGTGATATCTCTTAAAATAACATTTAGGAGACACTGGTGGTTGTATCTGGAAATGCTAATATAGCCGATTCAGCAACATTAACTAATAACATTTCTTAAGGCTTTAAGTCACTCATTTTGTCTAAAACCATATTCCAAGTCTCCTGTTTTAGGTCAGCAGAAAAGCAGGGGGGAATACATTCTCATTCTTTAAAGCTTAAGTAAAATATGAAAATAAATCTCTAAATCTGTTCTCAATCCTGCTTGTAATTTGTGCAATGTTTGCTAAATTTACTGCAAACCAGGGCACATGCAATGTAATCTTTGGGGTCAACCTTCATGCCCTCAACCAAACTCCCTCGACTGATGGATTGATCGCCTTCTTTCCCTCTGTAAATATCATCAATACTAAAATGGTATTAACTCAGAAAGTGATTACTGACATAATTCAATTGTAAGGCTCAAGTGCTTCCTGTCTTTTGATCCAATCACGTGAAAGCAGCAGTGTGGGACACGTCAGCAAAACTTCCGCTTTGTGCCTTAAATGTTCTCTTGTTTAACACAGAGGAAGTCTGCTTTAAAGTAAAAGAGAAGACTCTGAAGGACAATGCTGTATTAATAGATGGGAGGCGAGTCTGGCTGATCAGGTGGTTGAAGCAGTTCTCAGAGGAAGTAAAGTGATCTGGCACAAAGCAGGTAATTCTGGTTTTCCACACCGTGCTCAAAAGAAAACTAAATACCCGGCCCGCAGCACTGCTCCGCAAAATGTGTGGGCCGGTCATGCCCAGTAGGGGATGAAAGGTTATCGGATGTCTTGTAAGACGAGGATTGAGATAACGAAAGCCGTACAAGAACCAACTCACTCAAAGTTACAAGTAGAGAAGACGTGGTGAATAAAAAATGATAAACACTTGATTGTACAAAGAAAGTGTTTTTACTACTTGATCAGGTCATTTGTCCTCATTTTACATTTTTATAAACCAAATTCCAGAAGAAAGGATACCAATATAGGACAAATAAATCATTGTCAACCATCTTTTATTGACCTAGTAGCACAATTGTGAATCATCCCACTCAAATATAGGTTAGTAATCAGTTACCATCCGAGGGGGAGATATATCATGTGGTACAGACAATCAATGAGGGTCGCCACAGCTAGAGAGAATGGGGGGGAATGATAATTGATTATTGATGTGGTTGTAAATAAGAACAAATTGCCCGGGAGGTATGACCCCGCTAACACTGCGATTGTTGGGTTTTCTGTGAGGGCTTCCACTGAGTAAATCTGGCAAAGATGGAATTCCATCCCGGCTTCAGCCCGAGCCGTGGACTCCACTCTGCTAAAGAGGGGGTCAAACACACAAGGACCCATTGTTTACTGAAGATGAGGGTAGCCTCCACTCCACCCCCATCACATCCACATCATCACTGTAGAAGTAGGCAACAATGAAGAGAGAGAGAGAGAGAGAGAGAAAGGCATCACGTCGCCCTCTCATCCAGTTCTTTTACAGTGTTGCCAATCTAAATGCCAGGACAGCTTAGCCCTGAGCCATGCCTGCGTTCTCAAAGTTCGCACAAGCCCATGAGATCCTGATGAATCCCATAAAGATGATCCATAAATCTGTCTGATGACGGCTGCAGGAACTGTTAAACAGAGACGGGGAGAGAGAAAGGGGCAGCCCCAGTGCGACAGATGAGATAACAATACTGAATCTGTGATGAAAACCCCAGACTGACAACATTCCTCTGTTTTTGGCCTCCAGTCCGACTGCACGCTGCATAAATAAAAGCCTCAAACTAGACCATATGTGCACTTCTGACGCCCTCCATCAATCTTACCACTCCGAGCTCCATTAAGGACAAAGCTTAAAAAAAGCTTCAAACCCCTCAGAGGGGCCGGGTTACAGTAGCAGAAAGAGCAGACTGGCAGCTACCCTACGCTGCTGAGAGATTTAGAGGAGTGGCCACACTGGCCTGGGATATTTAAGACGGTAACCATGCTGGCAGGTCTCTTTGAGCCCTTTGTGTTGCTCTCTCAGCTCCTTTGGCGGAGCAGGGAGGTTGACACCTGCTCGGGGCCTTGGGGTTCCCAGCACTGTGCTGTTAGCTGGGCACAGACTTTGGCAGGCTTCACACTGAGGACAGAGGAGGGAGGGGGGGGGGGGACTGGAGCTCTGCCTATCTGTGCACAAGAACTGTGACTGGGTTAGAAAGTCTAAGCGAGAGAAAAAACTTCAACTGGAAAAGCATTTCATGACTACGCAGCAAATAAATCAAATAGGGATGTGACAACCATTTCATTTGGATTGTAGCCGGTCATTATAATAAATCACTGTATAATCACATTTTAACACTGGGTGGGGATTTCGCGGCTACTCGCTTATTGTCTTTTTTTAAATGTATTGTACAGGCTACAGACACAAAACATGGACATTACAATAACAAAAAGAGACAT
>NW_011335547.1:237636-237961 GCF_000735185.1 Notothenia coriiceps | reverse complement strand
CATCACAAAGCTTTAATTGTATTTCTGTAATCATTGTAATTAAATACATCTGCATTTAATGTAACATTCATTTAGTTGCTGTTTCCACAACGGCAAAGGATGTGTTATTCTTGAAATACTATTATTCTTGAAAGTTATTATTTGTTGTTGTTCCAAAAAAATTCCTTACTTCAAAAGTTGAGCAATGTTCTACTTTTGAAGCTTTGACAGAAGCGTCAGCCAATCGAATCATATGCCAGTACAAGCTCTAGCCAATCAAACCGCTGCTTGTGTGTCCGGGGCGGGTGATTGGTTGTTGGTCTAGCTTCAGACATGCCCGTTGGCA
>NW_011335547.1:182111-237598 GCF_000735185.1 Notothenia coriiceps | reverse complement strand
CTGGGGGGGTTTTCGCAAGCCGTTTGATACTTTGATACTCGCTTATTGTTTGTCCCTTTGGCACACACTGTCAGCTAAGTAAGCATGACCACAATGACTGCTGGTTTACAGAGGAGGTAAACCACAACAACACTCCCTAATAACTCATCTGTTTTTTAAATATAGCAAGGGAAAAGAGGATATTTGAACTTCTTACTCAAGGCAGAGGAGTGTCCTTGTAAAGGACAAACAGATACGAGATACAGAGTGGCATTTTCAATGAAAATAATCTTTGTTTAAAGGCCACCCAGTGTACAAGAAGGATTCGTAGCGTTGTGATAAAAATGGAGAACACCCTAAAGGAAAACTTCCCTCTGCTGGGTGCAGATAAAGTGCTGATAAAAAGTCAAATTTACAGGCGGCATGAAAACTTAACGGATGACTACAGCGAGATCTGTGCATCTGACAAATTCCCTCCACTATGCGTTATAGCAAAACGTTTCATTCCAACCACGTGTTCAGACCCATGATGCAAAGAAGAGCGATCTCTCTACATCTCTATACAAGAAACTACAGATCGGATTTATGGCGCCTTCTGAATAGTCTGTGGTGACTGCAGGAAGTGTGACTGGTAAGCATGTGCCTGGGGTTTTCTCTTCTCTCTGCTCTCTTATCTGAATGCGGTGGAAATCGGTGAAGGTTCAGACATGAAGCAAGTTGGAATAAAATCCCCCATCATCATCATCATCATCTTTTTCTTAGTAAATCTAGCAAATTATTCTCAGTGCCCACCAGCAGCTCTTCCGCTCAGTGAAACAAACAGAAAAAGTCTTGAAACAAGGCAGAACTTGTAGTAAAACATGATATGTGCTAGAGATGAATGCATTTAGGGTTGCAACAGTGCTACCAACGGGAGAAATCTGACACTGAAGATACAATTCAAAACCTAGTGTAGCCTTAAACTCCCATAACCCCCTGTGTTGACCATAAATCGGGCTTAAATGGGGATTGGCACCCCAGCTGCGTCGACGGACCAGCTTAATTCAATTGAATGGAGGATTCAAGTCGGTCTGAACACGTCCCGATAGTCATTTGATTTGTTGGGGGAAAGTACTAAATGCTGAAAAGGAAAGGGCATTTAAGGAAAAAGTTAAACTGAACTAAAGCTGTATAAACGAAAGCAGCTGTATCTGACTCAAATATCATTCAATTCCCTGATGAAATGCTAGCATGACTCGTCACATTAAACCACATCTCCATCACTTGCCATCTCATTTCCAATGCAGAGTGCAGAAGAAGAAGCTCCATATCCTGTGAGCGGAGAGTAGGGCGAGGACACAGAGGGTGATGGAGGGTGAAGTGAAGGAGTTGGACATTCAGCGCCTGCCAACAACTCCAACCCCTCACTGGCTCGCTTTTCCATGTACTCATCATCAGCATCAATGCACAGGGTTGCTCTTCTTCCTTTTGCTGCAGCGCGCCAAAGAGGCTGCTACTCATTTTGTTTTCTGCTCCATCTGAACTAAAGGGCCTGACCACGTACAAACAAACTTAAGTAATGGGAAAAAGTACTTCCTTTTGTGGAAAGAATGTCTTTTTTTTGGCAGTTCAGTATGACATTTCCATGCTGAGCTGCCCACTAAATGTTGCTCAAAGTTGTTCAGATTCCTATGAAAAAACATCTGCTGGTGTGAGGTCGCTGCTTCCCATTTCGACAGGTTTTTATTAAAAAAAGGTAGACCTCTCCCTAGGGCTGCTCGATTATGGCAAAAATCATAATCTTGATTGTTTGGGTCAATAATTGATATCACGATTATTAAAAACGATTATCCATTTACTTTGAAAACATCAATTTATTGGAGAAACATTTTTTGAACAGTATGTTTTTAACAGTTGATTACCCTGAACTTTAAGTATAATGCAACTGAAAAACCAATAATAATAAAAAAATGTATTTGAAAAAAAAAAAAAAAAGTAATAATAATAATACAAAAATAATCGTTTTATTTTGATTACGTTGTTTTCGTAATCGTTGCAAGCCATTATCGTAATTGCGATTAAAATACGATGAATTGAGCAGCCCTACCTGTCCCCATTGCAGGTCATGTATATCAACGAGAGTAGAGAACAGAAAAACCGGTGTGAAACGCAAACGCAATTTAAATGTCATTACATTTTCTAAAAAAGGTGTGATAGAATTTACTGTATTCATTTTAACCAACCGTTTCCAATAAACTGATAGCTATATCAAATGTTCTTAGTTGTATGTGGTCTATCTGAAAAGCACCACCCAGCTGTGGGATTGCTGATAACACAGCACTGACAGCTTATGCTAATGAGCTTGCTTTCTGAAGATTTTCTAATAAACTCATCATATCATATGACATAACTGGAAATAATGTAATGATCATGTGACTGTTGGTGGATATTGCTGCACATCAAATCCAGGAGCTAGATTAAACTGCATCTCTGTAGCAATCACATGCACAAACTATTTAGACTATACATAATGTTGGTTTGTTTTGCAGTAGCAAAAAAGAGAGCTTGAGTGTCTCAAAGTTCTGTGCTTTTTCCTGCAACAGCACTAAGGCTTGCTCTTATATTCTCGAGGGGTATTGTGGGGTTATTTAAAGCCGGGCCTGCATGAGAAAGTGAGTGAGCGAGAGAGCATTTACTTGAAACAAAATACTGAGACCACAGAGGATGACACACACTCACAGGGACAGATGTCTGCTCCAATGTCATTTGCAGCTCAATGTAGTTTGGCTATAGATGTGGCCGAGACTTGAGCCCGCTCACATGTTTACATGGTAATGCCAACTGCGGCCATCAAATCCCTCTTATAACATCAGACAGGGTTCGAGCCCCCATCTTAAAATACTGCCAGCTGCATCAGAGTCGTGGGTTCTGTTTTCCCCACAGGCTGATTAAGTGATTTTGACATTTCAAGTAGGCTACTCACAACAGGGGCCTCATATTTGATCAGTTTAGGCTGAGCCACTGGCATAACAACTTCATGCTATAACACTTCCATCTAATATTAAGCCTACAGTACAGCCTGTCCCTGGTGTCTGTGCCGCTGGGCAAAATCTCACTTCACTCCTACATTATAGTCTTGGTTACAATATACAGTTAAAAAATAGATTAATATCAATACAGCAGAACCAAAGACAGCTTTTTTTTTTTTTATTCAACGCATACTGATTCCTATTCAAAACGCCAAGATTACTCATAATGCAACTCAAGCAGTTATGCTAGCAGCCTCGAGCTTCTGGCCTCAAGCAGAAATGAGGGGCTGGTAACCTCACGTCTTTCTAACTCAAAACCCCCATTTCTTCCCAAACAAACCAATGCTGACTCAAGCAACTTCTGTAAGCAATATATCAGACTCCACACAGCTCCCCTTGAAAGGCTTTAAAAAAAAATAGTTTCCCCTTACTTTAAAGAATAGTCTCATCCACTCGATTTCTCAAACTGTCCAGATGAATTAAGACACAACAGTTCAACCTGCAGCTGCGGCCCATGTGTAAACCATCTGGAATCCATTCAAGATAGACATCAGCTTTCAATTGTCAAAGTGCAAAGCCACCGTGTCATGGCCACATTATGTTAGCATAAAGTCATCTGAAAGCCAGTGAGCAGCTGAGTGACCTGTTCTGCACAGCTGACTGTCATACAGACAGAAATCATCTGAAGAGCAACAGCTGATGCTGCAGTCATCGTGCGTTATCCATGGTGAGCCCACTGGATGACAGATGGGCGGAAAACATTTAAAAAGTCAGATTAAGGATTAAACAGCATGATTTACAACACTCATTAATTCACATCTGCATTTAGGGCTGAATGGTGACAAGGGGAACATGATGCTCACTTCTAATGCAGGCTGGACACGAAAACTACTTATTGAAATAAAGAAGGGAGAATTAAAACGTAGGTATCCATCAGTGTCTAAATTGAGGAAAAGAGCCTGTGTTAAGGCAACACTATACAGAGGATGTTAAATGGAAACCCTCCTCTATAATTACTACTTGTAGGGCCCCTGTTGAGCTAGCATGTCGACCTAAAGTGGCCACAGCAAAGGCAAATGAGGGGTCAGGTCCAGTAAAGGGTATATTTAGTCTGGCGATGGCAAGCTTTTTAAAAACAACACGCCCTTTCCCCGCGTCACGTGGCTCTAGAAGATCTGAAAACTTCCCTATAAACATACAGGCAAGTGAAGTACGCTAACTAGAGAAACAGGGAGTGCTGTGTGGTGTTCCCCGGCCATGTACAGAACGTGCCTTTGTAGTCTAAAATGAAAACGTAAATCTCCATGCACTCAGACTTTTATTTCAAAAAGGAGGAAAAGAGAGGAGGAGGTTGTACTATTGAAATCTGAGTAATAACAATAACAAGGAGCTTGTGCTTTTAGGATCATCTAGAGGGGCTACTAGTTTTCAGACATCAAGGTAAGCAGTTTCTTGAAGCACATTAAGGCTTTACCTCAGTTCATACAGGCCTTTCCCTTTGTCAATATAGAATTATGTCTCCGTTGCAAGATGCTAATATAACCAATAATGCGCACAATGTAGAAAATAGTTGAACAAATTACAAATGTATTCATGGAAGGTAGCAGCTCCTAAATTGGAGGAGAGCACATAGGTGATACCGCTCCAGTACAAAAACGTTTTCTGGGTAAATACTGGTACATGATATAACCTGAGGTCAGATAGAAGCCACCGCTCACAGTGAAGTCATAAGCCTTTCACTTGATGTAGTTTCCTTGAGGCTACTGCGATGCCAGCCAGACCTTGGGGCGTATAATGGTGGACTATTTTGGGAAGCTGTGAAAGCCCAGCTGAAGGTCTTGTGGTCCCCAGCTGAAGGCCTAGCGGTCCCGAGTCAGTGAATGGTAGTCACATTGGTGGTTAGTTTTTCTACCAGCTATAGCCGAGGGCAGGTGTCTTCAGCTGTGGAGAAATGTCTTGGTCTGGGTTTTCAATTAACTGACATGGAATATAAATATCGGTATATATATATATATTGGTCTTGGTCAAATTGCAAACATTTCACAGATTTTTTTATTCACTGGTTAAAGAATAAAAAGTAACTAAATAAGGTCTTTCATATGACAGTTACTAGGTTCTAACACCAGTCAGCGGACATTTAAAAGAAGATAAATATCACAACAAAAAACTGCCTCTCCTTTCTGGACTCTCTTCTCTTCTGCTTTCCACTCTGCAGAGTCTTCAACAGGCAGTGATTTCATGGTGGTAATTCTGGCCCGACAGAGACAAAAACCTCCTTTGGAGTGCTGTGTGAAAACTGGCCCGATCGCCCACAGGCTGCCACAACACTAACAGTGTGTCCCCCTGGGTTTGGCATACCGGGAGATAAAACACTAATTTCACCGTTTCTTCACAGCAAAGGGAGGAACAAGCAAGACAAAGCCCAGCCTGACACTTTTAAACACTTATCACACTGTTTTATTCGTGATCTAGCGGGGCAGATTTAGGGCACACTTCGGTCCCTGTGGTAATAAAAATGATTGAAGCAGCTAAATAAGCTAAATAAGCAAAATACATTGAAAAATATAAACCCACCATTAAATAACAGGCAGATCTTGATTTCTGGGCCACAAGTGTTGGCATCAGCTGACCTTTTGCAAAACCCCTTCCCCTAAGTTACTGTTGCTAAGTAAGAGTTTAACTTGGGGTCCTGTTAAGGTCCATTTTGAAGTAACAAAACCACTCTTATTACACTGTTACTAACTAAAGAATTCAATCCTTTCACATAGGCCTTCTTGTAACTGAAACTATTAAGTCGACATAATTACCTTATAATCTTAAAATTAGATTGCCTCCTTAGCGCCTTGCTAATCAAGGTAACAAATATAGCGCGCTGGTTAGCTCAAGATGCTAACATCGTAGACAAACACACAGTTTAAACGAACACTGCTAGTGTTTTTATGAATGTTCTATTATAACGAAAGAAACCCTGCAAGCTTTGGAGTTTAGAGCCATTTTTACACTGCTTTGGTATTTAGAAAAAAATGTAAAGCTAGACAGGCATGTCATGGCTAGTTACGGTTGCTTAGCTATGATTGGACAACCGTTCTTTGAGGGAGGTGTTAAGCAATCAGTCAATTGCAGAGCAAAGGTAGTAAAGTAGTCCGAAACCACACTAGAAGCAGGCAGCTGCACACGTGTACACACATATCTCCAACAGATATAACAAATACAGCTGTTATGAGAAATCAGTTCATTTCAAAGCTGACATAAAAGAAAAAAGGGAAAAAAACTTAAAGGGAAGGAAAACCAAATCACAGCGTAAGGGAGAACAACAAAATGATTGGTAAAAAGGAAAAGTATAAAAGGTTTTTCCCCACAAGCACCAAAGCCAAGCGGAATCAAATCAAAGGTGGATTGCCCAGGTGTGGTCAAGCAAAGGGAATACAAAAAGCAGAAAAGCCCTGGGTTTGTAACAGGGGGAGGGGGTTGGGGTTGGAGAAGCATGCAGCATTCGTGTTGAAGCATGCGGGCCCCTGAGCGGCTCAGTGTCGCTTTGCACAGCAAAAAGGGGGGATGGAGAGGAGTAGAGTTTCTGACCTGTGGCTCCTTACAAGACGCGACGCTTTTCCTCTGGAGAGAATTATAAAATCCTCAAGCTAGGGGAGGGGGGGGGGGGGGGGGGGGGAGAAGACAGAAAGATCAGACAAGACATTTATGTAGTGGTGTAGTTAGATGTGTTGACCAGGTTAGACAGATATAGTGATGAAACAATGAAACACATGTTCTACAATTAAATAACATTTAGAAAGACACACAGGATTATCAGACACATACACGCAAGTGTGACAGATCATTCTGGAAAGGACAAACAATTACAGAGGCTTAAATATCTACAGACCTCTAAGCCGGTGATATCATATGATAGCATGTCAGGATACCGTGCTAACTTTTTTATAACCAAGGACAAACTAATGGTGAGAAGCCAAATGGTTATTATCTAATAGCAACAGAGAAACCTGAGGACAGACCGCTACATTAATTCCCTCTTTCACTTCTTTGTCCACAACAACCACCCTTTACGCTGTGGCAAGACAGTACACCATTGCTACTTGCCTTTAAACCGAGTTCTGATTCTAACATACATTTGTGTACCAATTAGCTATCGAGACAAATGATCTTAGGCACATCTTAAGCTCCTGGGGGCGCTGGAAAGAAAGTCAAAGGATCAAGGAAGTCATTAAGATTCATTGTCTGGAAAATCTTCAATGTCTGAACCGCATGTTGTGCCGATCCATCTGTTGGTGTTGCCATCATTAGAGCCACACAACAAGCATGGATAAAAAGATACTTAAATATTATCGATTAAGAGTTTACGCTCAAAAACGCTTCATCAACTGCTTTATTAGCCAAGTGCATCAGTGTGGTTTGATCAGCACCAACCCAAACTGTTCTATCTTCAGCCACAAGCTCACAGAGGAAGCGGATTCATAAATAGGTTTTCAGGGCATTGGACATTTTGAACAGTGTCAGCACTGGAGTTGTGCATCACTAATGAATCAACGCGAGAACAAAGACATTAGGGAATTATCTGCATTAGCAGCAACAGAGCAGTCAACTGGAAAACTATTTTTCTTTTCAGTGCATGAAAACAAGACTTTATGAGTCAAAGGCAGTCAAAAATCTCCTCACTGCCGTCGTGACAGATGGTTGGACTTCCATTCACAAGTTTCCAGTCTGTTCCCTTACACTGCTTCCCTGAGCAAAATGAAAACCTTTACAACAAGGCTGAATACATTCTCCCTGCACAAGTACACCAGCTTAATTCCCACAATGCACTACAATCCTACTCCGTTAAACATGGGCTTACATATTTACTTTGTCTTGACTATTGTATGTATTCTACAGGAACCTTTTAGCAGGGGACACATTTGTATTGTCTCTAAATCCTAAAGAAATTTGAAAATAAATATATTCAATATTTTACAACAAAGGTCTGTAATAAAGTAACATTTAAATAACAATCCCAAGCTGTCACAATGAAAGCAACAAGCAATACATTTGTTACTGGCAAAGCAACACATACTGTCCCAGAACAACGAGACACATCTTCCAGACAACTGAATTCAGGTCACCCAAATCAACCCAAATATGCGGATTCATTAGCATATGTTGGGCGGGTTAAGCTACTGTAATGCAGGCCCCCCCACCCCACCCCTGTTCTACTGTAACAAAGAATAATCAGATTATGTAAAACAGAGATGATACATACCAGACTACAAGCAAGGGCAACTGATCACATTTAGACAAGACACAAAATGGTACCGTTCATATTTATTAATCTGTACTACAGTATCCTTGGTTACAGCAGGGAATATCTATCCATAATAAAACTGCGTAATACATTTCTGCAATCAATGATAGATTCAAGCTGACTGTAATTAATAGCTTATTACCTCAGATCGGTTTAATGGATGCTATCGGTTTCCCAAAGCCTGAGGATGGTTACTCATAGATCAAGGTCAAGAGCCATGCTTGATAGTCGCAGTGTGTAGCCACTTTAAACACAATGTTTTGTTTTTCCATCGTTCTCAAGACTTTCCCATTCTCCTGACACTTCCTCACTCACAGACACAAACAAAGAGAGAAAAAACATGTATGCCAGCAAGCACAAATACACGATGCAGCGAGGACCCTGCCACTCGCTATCCTCCGACAGCATCAATGGACCGTTGGGAGAAGATGACAGTTGGATAAGATTGATGAGCTGTAGGCCAAAGGGGTTATCCCCCTCGACATCCTTAGGAAACACTCTGACTTGGTTTCCCTGGGCTCCCACAAAACCCTGTGACAGCTGATACAGACGTCTGACTATGCACCCACAAACCCCGGTGACACCAGTGACACCACGCCTTCAAGTCTCAATTCAGGACGTCCTGAGTGGTTGTCGGGCCCGGGTGAGAGTCCAGCCGAGCCCCCCAACCACGCCCTTGGTGACACAGCGGTCTGGAGAGGGCACGGAGAGGAAGTGGAGATGTCACGGTTCTGGCTGTTTTTAATTGATGAGTGGACTTGAATGAGGACCTGGCAAGCTGGCCTTCTGAAGACTCTTCGAGCCAGAACAAATGTATTAAGGTTCAACTTCAGAAAGCCAGCCTATGGTAAACATACTGACAGGAAGGGCTATTGAGCCAACCACACTGTGACACCTGATTTTCCTTTCAGCTGACAAAAGGTCCCAGCTCAAGCTTTCGTCAGCATCTTATGACCAGCACAACTCCATTGCTCTTACTAAGACCCTATGAGAAATGATATCAGGTATTTTGTAAACAATTCTTACTATCAGGTCTCCAGATTAGTTTTCCGGTTTTGTTGTGGAGAACATTTCCAATAACTTAATATCAGATAAAACATGTAGATTGTATACCGCCATGCTACTGGCTTGGTCAGGCTGTTACGGCCCATCCACACAGCGGCGTGCGTTGAAGCTTCAACGCTTCTGCCCATTCACTTTGAATGGGGTCACGTCACGCATCGCCGAACTGCATTGTGGGAGCAAAGCGTGGCTTTTCTCGCGGTGCTCGCTGCAAAAGTTGAGCAATGTTTAACTTTTGAAACTTCGACGGAAGCGTCAGCCAATCGAATCATATGCCAGTACAAGCTCTAGCCAATCAAACCGCTGCTTGTGTGTCCGGGGCGGGAGCTTCATGTGATTGGTTGTTGGTCGAGCTTCACACGCCCGCCGGCAAGCTTCAACGCACGCCGCCGTGTGGACGCTGCGTCACTGTATAGTTATGGTGCAACACATTATTAGAAACTAGAGAAAGTGAAGAAGGATTGGCTGCAATAACAACCGTTACAACAGCCGTTACTTCAACCTTAGCTGCAACCATTGCTGGAGTTTTGAAGCTGATACGGAAATGCCAGAGAAATCTGGTCAGGATATATTAGCCAATTATTCCGTTTACATACACATATTTTTGATAACAAGCCCTTTAATGTGTTCTTTAATTAATTGTGACCAAGCCATGCACCGAGTAAGACATTTTGCAGTTAAATATTACCCTTGTCAGTGCTCTCTGGGGGACAAACTATTTAATGGTGTTTTCTATTTCTAAATTACCACAGTGAGCTACAAGCAGCAGGGTTTTGGGAATGTTATGACTTAATTAGTGAGCTGACAGAGGAGAGATGACAGGAAATGAGAGGAGAGCGAGATGCAACAAACAGTAGTTCATAAAACAATGTCACCGCGCTGTTCTTTGGGCTTTCAATCATAATTCATGGTCTAATTGACAAACCTTATGATATCTTGGTTAAAGTTGACGTGCTTTAAAGGATCTTGAGATATGGTTAAACAATCCAGAACAACCACTGGTGACACATTTAGAGGTTGAACAATGAGTTTATAAAAGGCCTTGGAAATACAGAACAAAGAAAGAAATTAAACGGGCCCTATTACACTCTTTTGCACCCCTTTTCACCCTTTTGTGTGGGAGAGAGAACTTTGGGATGTTAGCCTTTGCAGACCATTTACATGCACGAAAACCTATCTCAAACACACACACACACACACACACACACACACACACACACACACACACACACACACACACACACACACACACACACACACACACACACACACACACACACACAGTGCAGCCACCCTTACTGTCCATCTATAAACATCCCAAGCCTCTGACAGTGTCACCACCACAGGTGGGGGATGGAAGAAAAATGAGAGGAGAGGAATAGAGAGCAAACAGAGAGGATATCCAAGCGTGCAAATTCATACAGTGGTTGAAAAGAGATGACAAAGACAAGAATGAGGAGAAATGAGCAGGAGGAGGATTCTCCTTATGGAAAACAAGAATGGGACCATGGCATAAAGAAACATGAGTATGGTTTGAGGGCATAATGGACACATTATTTCCTTTTCTCTGTATTCCCCCAAAAGAATAGAGGCCTCTAGTTGGAGGTGCAATCCACAGCTTACACTCAGAAATGTCTTCTAGGCAAAATAAATGATTCTAAAAGAGACATTTCCATAATACCATATTATCGCTGCGCATTAGGGCATTGTCTTTTTGTCCCACTTTCCAACATGATACAATACAGTGAACCCTGGTGCAAATCACTTTGAAAGGAGCAAAGAAAAACTGGGTGAAATTCCAGTTCATTCAAATCCTGGATGGAGGGTGCATGGACTCTGTACTTTTGCACGCAAATACAGACACACAAAGCAGTGTGTTGAAGAGGATTAACGCGGGCTTGAATTTCAACAGAAAGAATCCCTGTCTACAAGCACTACGGAGCAAATCTGGCTTTAGAAACGATCCTCATCCCAGAGCACCGTGGTACAATAGGAGGCTGAACCTAAAACCCTGCCTTTGAAACATGTTCATTTTTGAGGATGCCAGAGGACATTTGCAGCTGGATTATCAGCTCCCGAATCAAACGCAACATCTGCATGGAAAACACAGACGCTTAACTATTTCAATAAACAAGTGAAGACTGTGCAATCCTGTGTCCATATACAATTTGATTGAAAACACCAGAACATGGTACAAAGCATTCCACTTGTTCTACTGCAGGCAGGCGTGTATCTGGGAATACCGGCTGGAATGCACATATCTCCGGGAATGTCTGATATCCCGGCATGTGTAAATGTTAGCGCAGGGAGAGAGCTGAAAGTGGGCGTTTGTGTGTGTGTTCGTGTGTGTTTGGAAAGAAAATAAGTAGCTGTCTTCTTCTGCCTTTGTATGAATCTTAAGTAGTCCCACGTTGAGGGGGGCTTTGTTCGCGTCCACCATGGGGGGGGGGGTCACGTCCTCCAACTTTTCCCCTCACTTCCTTTTTTGGCGTAACATTTATCATTCTTCCACGTCAAACAATCCTTCTACAACATGGACTAGCATCAAGCGCACAATAAACTCCCGCCCCCACCCTGTTTCGCCCCTTCTTGGTTGCTCGGATACCTTTCATCCAACGGGACAGCTAGTCAACAACATCATCACTTACTTAGAAACTCCCAACCTTGCCTTCACTTTGGTCTAGCAGAGCCTTGTTAAGAAAGTACTGCCTCATCTTGTTTTCAAAATAAAGCTCCTCAAGCCATCTTTTTTTTTTCTTGTTTGCCTTTAATGTTGCATCCAAAACAGTTAAAAACTTCCAAGCCTAAATGTCTGGCTCTTCAAAACTTGTCAAGCATCCTTTGGGGAATGGCAGACATGGTGCAACCTTCTAATTTGCAAGAGAATTCCCCTTTGTGCAAATATAGCATTATCCAGTTCCACTTCACAACTAACATGCACAATATTTTAGACTGACATTAAGTTGTGCTAGTGTTCACCCTGAGGCCTGTTTCATAGAAAGAGTGACTCACCAGACTTCCCCTTTCTTCCTCAAAAGGCTAAACAGGTGCATTAGTAATAAGTGGAAAGATGCTGGACGTTGACTAAGTGCATTTAAACACTAATACACATCAACCTAATTTCATCCAACAACACTAAGGGTTGGACCACCAAGGAAATAAAACTCCATTGCATGCATACAAACCCCCCCTGCCTCTTCACTGAGTTCTACATAAGCATCCATAATCACCATGATTCCTCAAAGTATCCTGAAACAACCTGTTTCTTCTGTTGTGTTGCTAGGCTTGCCAAACTTTTTTAAACTGCCTCTTTTATTTGTGGGAACTCAAGCACATAATAGGCCTGGCCTTGTTTGGCCTCCGCCATGTTTGTGCCTATCCCTTTCAGCCGAGTGGTCTGCACCACTTATTCTGCTTATTATTAAAGCTGACGGCAGATTATTTTGCTTACTGCACCCAAATTCTCCATCCTCTATATAGATCAAATCCAGCAAACCCTGGGCCGAGAGACAAAGGTTTAAGTTCACAAAAGAGACAAAAAGAGAAAGGAGATAGGGAGCATAGAGAGCAGGTCCAATGTGAAAAGAGGGAAGAGGGAACCGTGAAAAAGGAAAAAGGGGACGAACACAGAGAAGACGCAAAAGGAAGAGATAAAACAGTGAAAGCTCAAAACACTTTAAATGACTGGGTTTTGTCAGGGAAATAAAGGGCAACTATAAGCAGCAGCAACATACAAGCACAGAGAATGCAAATCAGCCCCGATGCAAATGTCATACGTCTTCAGGGGCAAAACAGACTGTCTTTATACCAAACCCCCCGCAACAAAACACACTTCTCTCTGTGCTACCAGAACCCCCCCATTCTCCTCCACTTCTGTACTGAAAACACTCACACAAACACTTCCAGGAGACAATCTTGTGCACAGCGAGAGAAGCGTAATCACACGAGACAACATCATCATCTTCTTACGCACAAAAGGACCACAGAGTACAGTTTACACAAACACACTTCTGAAAAAGATAAACCACTTACTTGTCCGTCATGGCGTCGGCTAGCGAATACTGATGCATTAAAATTCCTTTTCACTGTTCTCCACACAGAAGTTAGGAATGGTTGAGGAAGAGGCCAGAGGCAAATGTCTCAACACCAGTCTACAGGAGAGGGGGGGGGGGGGGGAAGCAGAGTAAATCATTGGTTCACAACTACAGTAGGAAGACAAGATAATTTCAATAGAACAACTTTCAATCATACACAACTCACAAAATGGAGAGAACCACCAGTCAATGTTCAAGATAATGTTTTTAAACATTGGTAAATGACCTAAAGATTGTCAATTTGCTTACATATCTTCAAGCAGAAATCAGGCAATGTCTGCCATTTTTGTCCGGAAGATGAATAAAACAATCAATTAATTATAAAAATAGTTGCGTCAATCGTCTTACATTGGATTTTATTATGCAAATTGATACCTTTGATAAGATACAATTATCCAATGCGCTCTGATGAGAAACAAACACTTTATTTAAAAATTTTAAAAAGCGAATCACTTCTCATGTGATGTTAACCGCATGTCAATCAGAGACGACAAAGAGACCCCCGATCAGCCCACCGAGCAGGCCTGGACTGAAGCTAACTTTGCAGACACGCTTGACTTGCTCACAATTAGCCTAGCAAGGCCGGGTCTCTTCAACTTTCTGGGGGATACCGTTGCCATAGTTACCCAGGCAGCCAACCAGCCAGCTAGTATAAACAGAGAGCACCAAGAGACCCTCAGACAGTATGGATCGCATTAGATGGAGAATGCATTGTGTGACTGAGGAGCAATAAGAACCTGTGATCATCCAGAATCAAAACTTGCATAATAAATCATCACGAATAAAACCAATGATCTAGAGAGTGTTACAAATGCCATAAACACACCTCTGCTAATTGTCTTATTTGGTAATGCACATAAATCAGCAGCTGTTCACTGCCAGCATTCAGGTTTTTAAATGTTAATGAGGCGGTGGCGCGTCCTGGGTCCTGCTGGCTGATGAGCAACCTCCGAAACATTAGCTTATCTTCTGCTTATCTGCCTTTAACGGATTATGATAACACATTAGATTCATAGATTGGATCCGGGTATGTGTGGACATAGATTGTGACCTGCCAGATTGGGGTTTAGGTTCCATAAGCAGATAAGGGTTAGAAACAAATTCACATATAATAGAGTGCAGCAAAAAAGGAAAAGCTTTTAAATCGTGTTTTACCTCAGAAATACGTCTGTTTCAGTTAATAATCCCACCCTGATTAACCAAAGAGGACTTAATGGTTTTATGTCTGTCAGCTATAACTGAAAAAAGACAGAAGAGTGAGGGTAAACCCCGCCCAATCCTATCAGCCACAAACCCAGACAGACAGCCACCAGCCTCAGAGGCAGCCAGCGGCAGTCTGTCTGATCTCAGTTCAAGAGGCTGATGTGCCCCCTTGTCCCTGCTTCCTTTCTCCTTTTCCATATACATCACCTCTGAACTCTGAGTGTTTTCAAGACCTCTGTCTTTTCCAATGCTCACCTGTCCATTTTTGTTCCTATCGAATGGCAGCTCACTGATCTTTGTTTACGTGTCTGTCTTCAGTGCAGAACAGACATTAGCTGTACACACCCAAGTCATCTCCGGTAACCAAATAATTTCCTTTTGTCTCAGCTGGTGTGTCTACCGGAAATATTTTCAAAAGAAGAAAAACTCAGACAGTGCAGTTACCGTTTGAGACATTTGAATGAATTGTATGATTGTGAAAGGTTATCTGCCAATTCATAATGACTCTTTGTCAACTTGAGGCTTCACCAGAATGTTACGCCACTGCATTTCTCTGGAGAAGCGTCATATCCAAATGACATTTCCTGACATTACAAAATAGTTGAAATGCGCAAGAGTCCATGCTTTTGCACAATGTGGCAATCCACAGAAACACGAGAGCATGCCTGCTGTTGTGATGATGTATGAAGTGTTTTCCTACAAAGCTAGGAGTTCCTTACCCTAAGCCCAAAATTAAAACTCTTGCCTTCTCACGCAGACATTGATACATTGCCTGGATGCTGGCATTCAACACAATGCTAAATGCAGTGGACAGTAAAGAGCAGTAAAACTGTGCTGCAAGACATCTGCAGCTGGAAGTTTAAAAAAGGTCAAGTGAAAGGCATCAGATGTACTTAAAGAACTGAGCACTTTGAAGTGAAGCGATAGCACTTGAAAAGACATGCAACGGAGCTTTGATCTACCTGAGCAAAACACTCACAAACCATTAAATCCAGCATCTGTTTTCAAGTGTTTCAATGCCCAGTAAAAAGAACAACTTGTGGCATGGTAGAGGGAAATCTGAAATGTCCAAGCTGGGAGGGCCAAGTGACTCCGAACCCTGTTGAGGGAGATTTATGAACTCCTGACAACAGCCAGCCAGGAGAAGACGAACTGTTTCCACATCTAAAGCCTCCCCCACTACACATTTTATATCAGACGTTCTGCAGAGCCTGAACCTAATGCCTAGACTGTACTGATCAATTTACTTGCCAGGATGATCAAACTAAACATAAGCACAGACATGTCTGAGGTTTATTAAATCCAAATGGCTGCATCCTCAATGTTGACAAAAAGAGACAAAGGCAGCATTACTTTGGGAAATTCGATTAGAAAAATCTGTAGCGGCACAACGCTGGAAGATATGGTTTTAACTTAGTCCTTTATCACTGCATTTTTAAGACTCTACTTTTAGCCACAACATGTAATACTCCAGTTATATTAAAATAGTCTCTCTGTAGTTTGGAAATGATCGGAAGAAGGCATCAGGGAAATGGGACAGTGGAACAGTTCAAACAGAAAGACAGCAAACTAGAATTTTGGACAAGCCAGAAATCCATCCGATCGGTAATCAGGCGCTATGACTGAAACCCTAACTGCATGCCAAACGAAAACCAATCTGGCAGAAATTGGGCTCTATTCAAAGATCCGTCAGCGACAGTGTCTGGACAGATTTACTGTACATTAGAAAAAAGGAAATGTAAGGATAAAAGTGACATTATCTCCTAAAATACTAGTAGCTCATAAATTGAAGCAAAATGCAGCTGATCAAAGTAAAAGGTCTGGGTTTTCCCTCAAATAGTCCAATTCACTGCATCATGAAAACATGCCATCCATCACAACACTGAATTATTCACCTCTCAAACGCAATTTTGGTAAAAATAGCATGCGCAGTATTGGAGACTCCCTGCACTACACATAGTGAGCATAGAAACATATCTGGTTGCTATGGCAGAGGAACAAGGTGTTGACATTCTGAGACACCAGCAGTCAACACACTCACAGACGTGAATCTTACCAGAATCTGAGAGGGAAGATCCTGCAGGTTGAGAGAGAGAGAAAAACGCTGAAAGAGAGGCTTTTCCAACCCGACTCAGTCACACTGTTATTACTGGGAAAGGTTTGCATGACAGATGAAAAAAAGAAAAATAGAATATGATCATTCAGCATGAGCGGTTGGTCACCTCCTCCTTCTCTGCTCTCCGGTCATGCTCCTTCTTTCTCACACTCCCTCCTTTGCTCTCGCTCTCCCTCTCTCTCTCTATCTATCTATCTATCTCGCACGATAAACATGAAGAAAGGAGCCCGAGAGGCTGCAAAGGGTTTAGAGATAGTGTTTGGATTAAAGGACTGTTTCACTAACGCATGTCAGTGGCAGACTGTCTCTATCTGAGTGTATACCTAAAACGCCCAGGACTCTTTCCCCCTGTCACAGCAGTCAGACGCTGCCTGCCAGTGGAGAGCGACAGCACTTGACTCTGGAAAGCGTCAATGCACACAATTGCCTGGGAGGGGGAGGGGGTATTTGGGGGTGGCGGGTGAGGGGGATGGAAGACGAGGGGGAGGGGGCTGAGGGTTAGGGTAGAGCGTATCTGCATCTTTGGGGTTATGTTCTTTTGTGAATGAGGACTGGAGGTGCAGATGCTGCCATCTCTCAGCACTGTATAACGCCTGGAGTGATATACGCTCAATTTCGGTTTATAAGTTAAACCTATACAAATCTCATACAGTTTCAACACAAAATACACATAAGAACCCCACAAGGCATAGTTTATTCTATGGCCGTTGATTTGCCTAGCTACACCCCAAACAAATTGGCAACACACTCACAGTTCAACTGCAAAGACAGATTGCATCGTCGTGCTTAATCGTGATGTTACTTTTCTCTATGCAAACACTCTAAACAAAGCAAACAACAAGCTGATAAAAAAGGGAGTCTGATAAAAAATCTACAGACTGTCAGTTAAGTCATGCAACACCTTCTTCATGCAAAACCACTCCCTGGGGATTATAAACAAATGCTGCTGATAGCTGCACAAAGACAGAGAGCACCTTTTGCATGGAGTCCCACAGTGACAACCTCCACGGTAACAGAATGTACTGTAGCTCCCAACTCCATTCCCTTCCAGCTGCCTGCTCTCAGCCACACAATACTGGGAACCTTTTCAAAACATCAAGTGAGCATCAATAGCCCTGCACTAACGCATCAGTACGCTTCCTGCACTCTCAGCACTAGCTTTGGGTGCAGCATCTTGGGAATCTTCACATTTCCTCTTCATGTGTTCAAACTAGTACCACTGTTGCCAGATAAATAACTTCTGCAATGCTTGAACTATTGCAAACAATTAAAGCGACGTAGCCTTGCAGGGTGTGGTGGACAGTTCTTCACCTTCATTGTTACCTGACAGAAAAACAGGAAGCCAAGCTTAACATCCAGAGGTTGTCTTTGCACCAGCTGATTTGAAAAAACCATTCAATCATGAGACAATTTTGCTGAGACATCTCTGGAATGTAGCAATGCATTATGCATGGCCAGTAACACACAAGCGCGCACATAAAGCGCCTACACATGCCGCTGTCTGAAGCAGATATGAAGCCAGATGCTTCTCCCTTTGCCAATAGGAAATGATTCCAGCCTGAGGGGTGTTGGGGTACTAGGGTGTGGCAGCCAGGGGAGGTTTGTGTTTGTGTGCGTTTCAAAAAGAGGTGGGGGTTGCCCTAGATGTCTGTTTCATCGAGCCAGAACAGCACACCTCAACATCAGAGCACCAAAGACTGGCCCCTGACCTCTACCCTCTAACTCCTGCAGGACCAAAACAATGAGATGGCTGCAAGTCATACATCAAACCCAACTACCTTGTTTCCTAAAAAGCTCTTAAAAAGGACCCAACCAGTTTTTTCACTGGTTGGGTCCTTGCTGGCTGACTCCACTGCCAGCAGATTCCTGACAATTAGATTGCTAATGAGCGGGAGGGAACAATGAGGGGGTCGTGTGTGTCTGTGTCAAAGACGGCACCTTCTACAGTGACCTCCACAGCAGGAGGGAAATGCTACTGGCCAGACCATTTGCAGGTACTTCAGCCTTTTCTACCACAGTAAACTGGCTGACGACCAAACCTAGCAAAGGGGAGATGAGAAGAAAGCCTCCGAGGACTCAGGAATGGTCACCTTCAGATCCATAAAGACTTTATTCAATTACCTGACAGTCACTCACTCACTGTGGGCATGAGAAGTGACGGGATGTCTTTTAAAAGTCTCCCTTGAGGTGGTCGAATAATTGCATCAGGATCTGATGAAAAAAGAAGTATGTGTGCTTAATGTGAGCTTCTATATATTCAACACTGAAGGCGCTGCCAATTTCAATGCTACCAAGAGAGAGATTTGACATTCAGCCAGGACTTGGTCTGAATCCCAAACAAGGCATCCAAGTAAATAACCGCTGACATCCAACACAAGTGCCATTACTGCACAAAGTTCAAGTTTAACACAAAGCTCCCTTTCAGCAGCATAGTTTCCATTTCCCATCCGTTTTAAATTGATTATTGATTTTAAAAAAGCACTTAAGACGGGTTTCGTGCTTGTGTGCTTCTCCTTAACAAGCCAGAGCATTCTATGTAATTTCATTTAGCTCATGTGAATCTTGTGCTTCCAATGAATGTGGGAAAGGGACAAAGAAGAACTTAAAGATAGCTCAGTTTGTCCACTAATAGAATTTCAAACCTAGACACACACGTGTTAAAAATAGACTAATTAACTTTCCTGAAATGGGAAAACCCAGATAGGCAACATGTGTGCAAAGATTTCATCCTATAAAAAGCAGGTAAGGGAAAGTCTAAAAATCTAGAAAGAAAGAGTTTATCTGGAAGCAATGCACAACAGAGAAACATTATATTCTTACTAACCTCACACAAAATAATATACCTACATTTAACCATTTTTAAGTAAAGTAATTCCAAAACCTACAATGACAACCTCACAGCGCAAACACAACCTCTAACCTGAGGGGAAAGTCAGTGACAGAAATGCCTGAGTCTCAGTGGCACGCAGCCAGTGGTTTAATGATTTGTCTGCTGCTGGTGAATGATCACACAGCAATATCCTGCTCTGGCTAGTTCTCCGAGCCCCCCCTGAGGGTCCGTTTGACATTATTCTGGCTTGCCCTGGTGCCACTGAAGCGCCAGTGGGCCGATCATATTGACAACATCCGGGTGGCTGCCCCCATGGCTGATACGACCTAGCAATGGACCTGTGGAATTAAACCCAATGAGCCAGAAGAATAACTTATAGACATGGAGTGAAGGGATGCCATTGCCCCTGCATTATTTGTGAGATGTTGCGCAGGAGAGGAGGGATGGTAAATGGCACTAATGAGCCAGTGGAAAACAGATTTAGAAAACACAACCGCTGTATTTAAGGGGAAAACTAAATAGCTGGCATGTTCCAAGATTCCACAGTGCTTATGCAATACAAGCCTGTGTATAAAAAAGGAGCGGGGCGTCTATTTACTCCTAAGTGAGGAGCATTCATGCATTTCCCTTTAAGCCTATAGGAAATGTTAAAGAGCATTAGGGAGAGACAAATGTTGCAATAACACTTTAGGAAAACCTTCATTATCAACAGTGTAAAAAACACCCATGACAATTTCCTGGAGCCCAAGGTTTGTGCCTGCTCAACAGTGCAAAACCCCTAAATGTTCAGTTTAGCATCACGTGCAAGACAAGGAAAAGAGGCAAATCTTCAAATTTAAAAGAAGCTGGAAGCATCCAACTAAACTAAACCAATCAACTAATTCATCAATGTTTTTCACAGAATTACTGGGGATTTTGAAGGGACTTGTCTCTTCTTCTTGCTCTCACAAGCCTGAACTTCATTATATGATTGAAGAAGGTACAGAGAAAGACTACAGTGATGATGGTGGAGTTTAACTATATACTTCGCATAAATCCAGTAGAGTCACTGAGACACAGGACTTTAGTTAGCAAGGCCAGAGGGCAAAAAGTGAGACAGAAAGCAGCTCCATAAATACTTATCACTCCCTCCGGTCCATACAGCTCCACACCAACAAGACTAGACATGCATGCAGGTGAAAGGTTTATGATGAGACTCTGATGAGCCCCAGCTGCACCGGACCGTCCTGGCACAAGATGCCTTCTGGCAATGGAACTACAAAAACACAACAGTGCATACTGTAGGCATGTATTTCTCCATGCTCCTACCAGACTTCATATAAACTGTGGTAACGTAGAAAAGTTCTTCATCGCTGTCAATAGTAACCTTTTGTTGTTGCATTGAAAGAGCACCCTTGATGTATGCATGCCAAGGGTAGAAACCCCTGAGTGACCTCTGAGTGCCAGAATGGCATTTAGAAAGTGCAAGGGGAGTTTAATCTTTAAAAAGATTTGTGTGAGCACGGCTGGTGAACACGTAATATTATATTCAAGAGGTATTTTTTCGCTTCAAGGACAGTGACAGCGTCTGCGTGGACTCACCAGTTATCCGCTAACATCTTATTTGTCTGCAGTTGTGCTTTAAAATGTCGCGGGAAAGTACGTTTAAAAGTTTTGTGCAGCGTCAAAAGCGGAGAAAAAGAATAGAATAGTAACGATGGGTTTTTATTCTTTTGTGTCTCCGTTGGGGTTTCGGACACAGTGCAACAAGTGCAGCTGAGCTTGAGTCGGCGACAGCACGCATGAACACGGCTGAAATAACTAAGCCATTTGAAAGTCCCGATGCGATACGTAGCTAGCGCTAACTGAAATGTGCACTAAAATGAAAACGGGTGTTGCTACTCACCGTGTGGAAGTTTTCCTCCTAGTCCCGGTTTGTACGGAGATGAAGGTCGGTGCAGCAGCGTGACAAAGTTTGACTGGTAGCACTCTCTCAGCTCAGCATGGCGGCTGGGACCAGAGACTGCATTCAAACCTCTCCGGGCTGAGATATCAACACAGGGGGAGGGAGGGTGCTGCGGGCGGTGAGAGCCCAGCGGCGGAGCAGGGAAGAAGTAGCACATATGTTACCAACAAGGAAACTGTTATTAATAAAAACATTTTAAGTTATAACTTAAAATATAAATATATAACATATAAATATGTTAAAGTCCTCCATTCAAAATGTATTTAAAAGGGCCCATTTCATTGTAAAGTATATTATGATATGGATTGTAGCCTAATGTTTGTGCATTAATGTGTTTATCACTTCAATGTTGCTTCAAGTAAAGGTAATTATTTTCTGTATTTATATATCTTATCTGTGAATTAACGTATTACATTATAATGTATTGATATAGGCCTACTGGTGCATTTAAAAGTACAAGGTTTGCTTCTGAATTGTAGTGGAATTGTATTCAAACATTCAAGTACGGCTAGTTGGCCTAACATGTACTGAATAACTAATTTTATTTTAATGTTATTTTTGTTTTCTTCACCTACTAAAGCAAGTTGTGGAAAGCAACACATTTGCTCAAGTAGGCCCACTTTACTTAAGTAAGAGTTAGAAGTACTTTTGGAAGTAGCCTACCATTTTATAGAACTTTTTTTCAGCAGAAGTTAAACTCACGCTGCATATTAAACATTACAATTATTGTCATCAACCCCAACATTTCCATGACTGAATAATGCATTACTTCACTGTCGTCTGCGGAAGTCAGCGACTCTCCTGTTAAAGACTCAGTTGGCCTAAACTTTTGGTTTAGGGGACACATAGATGGGGCCAGTGGGTTTAAAAGGTCACATTTTGAGGTCAAAGGTTATACAACATTTTCCTAAAGCAGAAGTGAATCAAAAACACAGTGGAGGACAGACAGGCTGACCCTTGTGTCATTGTGCAGGGCAGAGGAGGAGGGAGAGGGGCTTTCCATGGCACTGCAGGCCGAATACAATACCATCTTTGAGTCAAAGACAGATTGCTGCTGGTGGAAGATAGAACAGCGTCACAGTCTACCTCTGTGGCTGCTTTGTGAGTTCACTGAATAACAAATGTTGAGAAAATTACCTGCCTGGTTGAGCTGCAATAAGTCCATAATGTCCTTTTTCTTCAGCATAACCTTAAATATGCCAATACTCCCAGGCATCATCCGGTACAACAAATGGTTTGTTTCCATATCAGCCCCTAGTGATTTGAGAGATTTGGCTGGCTATAGTTAAAAGGGAATGGTAAGTGCTGCCTGAAATGAATACGTAAAGCAGCTGGGTTTATCTTCACTCACTCTTTGACATGTGCTGCTAAGAGAAAAGCAGGTGACCGAGGAATGTGTGCTGAAACCCCAATGTAATACTGGTGCTCAAATGATTTGTCGCCACTTAGACAGATTTGCATTTATAGATATAATGTATGTACTTATCTGATTTGTATATGTAGGTCTTTAATGTATTGTCCGCCCCACTTCTCATATTACATTTCTGTCACAGGCACACAAATTCTACTTGTTGGTGGTTAGTTTACTGTCACTTGACCTTCAGAATGACACTTCAAAGCTTACTTTGTAGATGTTAAATTAAGAAGGATGGACAGACACAAAGACACCACACAGTGAAGCTTATTATAATGCTGCTCCAGATAAGATTATCAGATAAAGGCCAACGTGTAACAGAGAGTCAGAAACACACACTACCACCTAGTAGACACAGTCCCATAATGCATGAGAAAGTAATATAGTAAGGTGTAGATTTACATTTTGAGTATCTGATCTTCAGGCCTGAGCTCTTCAGACACACCAGTTTATATTTAGAGTCCCTAGCTGGTGTATCCATGCTACAAGGCAGACCACACCACAATTATTCACAACACTGGGCAGGCCAGCGCTGGTCTGAGATCATTTAAGAGGGGAGTGCATGCAACTGCTCCGGGACCGGATCAACACCACAAGAGTCAGAGGTCAGGGACACTCAGAAGTACACTCAGGAGTTTAATTGGAAGACTACCTCCTTTATGACTGAATACAAGATCTGTCAAAGTTTAAGTTTTTAAATACTGTCATATATTTGACGGAGTGAGTTAAATAATTTAAGAAATGAAACAAAAAGTAATATCATAAGAGCATTTTGCTCAAGAATTTATTTTAGTATTGCCTTGTGTTTTGTATCCAGACACCTGTTAAACTGATGTAAAGCTACCATCTTAAATGTCATTGAATACAAATAATTCCTGTGTTAAACATTCAGGGGTCTGATGCACTTTGCTTTTTCCCTTTATTAAATGCGATGGCACATTTTCTATAATTAAGATTAAGGATTAGCAAACATATTTCCCCAAAACAATAATAGACTAGAATGAAATACCCTTTTTTATTGTCCTTAAGAAAATAACGTGATTAATGTTGCAATACAGCCGACTAACCCCAGCGTGGCAAAGCAGCACCATCTAGTGATAAATATCGAACATGAATAAAACGTTTGTGTATTTTGCACGTACACAGATCTTTTTTGGCAGGTTTAAATTGGTGTCACTACTGTATGTGCATCTACAATATATCTTGAAATGTTTTATCAAACACCACGAATATATTGCAATTGTAAGATGCCAGAGGGAGCATTGGGTTTTTTTTCACCGGAAATCCCACCTCACATCTCCAACAAAACAATGAACTGCGCCCCCTGGTAGGCACTTATAACTTCACAGGTGTAACGTTAAACTGTGCAATGTTTGCTAATCCTTGTGTTGGGCCACTATCAGCGTGATGTAATTGCCATCAGGATGTTCTTTTTAGTTTTAAATCCACCTGAATTGCCCCATAATGTCATCAAGACTGCTGCAATAGAACTGTGCAATAGCACCACATCTGCAAATTGGCTGCAAGCTACACCAAGGTGAAGCTGTTTTTATTTACCTAAGATCTAAGAGTAAAATGCTTTCTTAAATGCTACAAATCAGGGAAAAAGAAGAATACTCAAGTAAAGAAAAAGTAACTCCAGATTGCGCTTAAATACAGTAGGCTACTTGAGTAAAAGTACTTTCCACTACTTGCCTCCAACAGGACAGTTTTAAGTGATTTGAAAAGTCTACCCCTCTTTTAGGTATTTAAGCGGGCTAAAAACCGACCGTGAGGGTGCATTCCGCCATAAATCTACCCTTATCAACTTCATGGATTTAGCATTAGCAATAAAAAACAAACCATGGAAGTATTTATACAACACGTTTCTTTCTGGTGGGCAAGGAAACAGCTGATTCTCCAATCACTTGTGGCGATGTTGTCACGTGGCTCTGCTTGACCAATAGCCAGCCGCAGATTAACCAGTTTGCCGCACCCAAGTAGGATGATGGTGGCTCGTTGAAGCGACGCAGGGACGACGAGCGTAGAGAGATAAACCCACTCTGAGATCACCAGGGTAGGGATAAAGATAGTGAAACCCACCGTCCTGCTTTCAACGGTCACTGTTTATTCATTTCATCACATCAAAGAGAGGGTAAGCTCGGAAATAATCGATACTGTTTGCATTTGAGCTGTTCAAAGCTACCCGTGTGTGTGTTTTGTCAATGTTTGTTCCACAGTGTCGTTGTGTTTCAGTGTGGCGACTCTCACTGTTTTGCTAGTATGTTGCTCGGTGCAGGCTGCACAGAGAGACGGCTGTGCACGGTTTCTCACCGTTAAACAAATATATTTGCGGTTTAGTTTGATTAAATCTAGCCTGTTCTTGGACGGTTCCTGTGCTAAACAACAGCCAAGGACCAACACTTTGTGTCCGGTGTGTGTGTGCGCCGTTAGCCCGCCCTGCTCCACAGCAGGCCCGGGTTGCATTATTTTGCAGTTCACATGAGCACAGTTGCTGTAGCTATTTAATATGGCCTGCTGGTGTTTTCACAATGTAGTGTGTCTGTCTGTGTGTAGTCTGGATGGAGTTAAAGCAGTAGGGTCTGGGCTCTTGTAATGGAGCAGTTTCCTGTTGTTGGCGCTATGCCCTGCATAATAATACACTGTGTGCAATATGTATTTTTCTTTTAAGCACCTCTCTTAGCATCCTTTCTTTATCAGTATAAGAGAAACACAATTTCACACTGCACCAAATAGAGTAGGCTACTTGAGTTATCCTAATGTGACATTGTGTTGTTACAGTAGCAAAGTCAATTCTCTTTAAAGTGAAGTACATTGAGCAAAGCACCAGACCAAAGATTACAACTTTAAGACAGTTACAACTCATACATCATATTATACAGTGTACATACAATGATTGTACATTAGCACTGCAAGACTGCAATTAAGCTATACCATGATATTCTGCATGTCTTAATTTATTAGTGGATTCATACATTTATTATCAAAAGAAAACACTTTGCTACTTGTATCCGTTTTCATATAATATTGAGTTTGATTATTTTTCTAGTTTTGCAAGTCACCTTGGGCTTTGTGAAGTTATGATGGCCTTTTTTCACTATTTTCTTACAGTTTTATATAGGTACAGATTCAAATGGTAATATAAATTACCCGTTGGAATGATAAATAATGGCAATACTTGTTAGTTGCAACACTTATTGTCCATTTCTTGTAAGAGTGAGAATGGGGATGGACTGTTATATAATAACCTCAACATTTTTAATGGGTGAAGTATGCCTTGTTGACAACTATTTGTCTGTGTTTAGCCAACACTCTTGCTGTGTCTCGCTCTATTTTTAAGTCCACAGTGAAGTCCATTCCCCCTAATACATAATGAGGATTAGCAAAGCCAAACTGCCAAGTTAAAATGTCTGAGTGTTAAGGGATAACACTCCCTGGATCTGGTCATTCTGTTAGAATGAGTTAAACTCCCAAAGGTGGAACCTAGCTGTGTCAGTCCGGCTCCATGTTGCCACCCTCTGCACACACTACATTACTACTACACACATACACACACTCACTCCAGATACAGAGTATTTGTTTTACTCCCACTCTCCACGCCCACACCCTTGACTGCAGTGCAGCTGAAAATGTGTTCCTCATTTCAAGTCCATTCTCTCTCGATTTCACTCTCTACTTCCTTCCTCTCCATATGAGATCACTTAGCAGGAGACTTCTTTTTTTTAAAGTACAAAATGCGAAAACAGTCATCCTTGAACTTCCATACACACCACAGAGGTCACTGAAAATTGTGTCAATAAATGTGTCTATGCTTGGGTCAAATATTTAGCTTTCAGAGTGTATACAGATGTACACCATGATAGGTCAGAGTGGGGCTAAGGAAACTGCACAGGGAGGGGTGTGTTTCAGCGAGCGATTTCCCACCACTCAGTCCCATATGACATGCGACAGCCTGATAAACCCGGAGCCACTGTAGTCACACTTAACTCTGCACATCGCTGGCCTGGCCTTGGTAGTGTGCAGCAGATAATACCTTTCCCATAGGCGATGGTGAAGCTTATATAGTAGACTGAATTTTTTTTTTTTTTTTTAAAGGACTTTGTTGACTTTGTCCCAGGATCTCTTTACTTTGTCTTTCATATTTAGCTTTGATGTTTCTTTTGGTTCTAATTGATCTGATGATCTTTCATCTATTTCTAGGGTAGAAAAGGTGACCATCCTTACCAAAGCAGAGGGAAATATCTGTCTTTGTAGCAATTAGATGCTACTGTATGTTCACCATGTAGTTGCTATCTGTGTTTCTACCATATAGTGCTGAACAAATAGTGATTAGTGGACTTTTAGTGAATTTTCAACAAAAGCATCTACACACTGCAGCTAAAAACAAAAGCTAGAGCATTAAGAACAAACCAAACCAGTGAAAATACCCAAAAGTGTTGTGAAGCTTAAGGGAGTTGCAGATTCTGGTGATGGCCCTCCCCAGGTTCACCCCTAAAAGTCATGTTGTTATTTGATTCATAGTTATTATAAAAACATAAATGATAGCCTCTTCCAAATATCATTCTAGTTCCTTTTTCCAGATGGTTAGCATCAGCTATCAAAGCACAAATACCTGGAAACTACACTGTGTGATGTAATTACATAATGGAAAATGGATAAAGACTTAATGCAATATAGTGAGTCAGTGGATGCCAAAGAATTATAATCCTACTGCAGTCCATCTGACTTCCAAGAGGAAGTGAACCACGACGTATTGATTACTTCAAATGTTCTTAAAAGATCTCTACAAGGACAATAACAGGGTGAAACGGTAAACGTTTGGTTGCGTTCAGCTGTGTGTGCATAACTTAACCAGGATATTTAAACTCACATATTCAACTTGGTTCGTTTGTCCCAAATGAGAACATTTGGCCCACATTTCTTGTGAAATTACAACAATAAAAAGATGATTTGGGATTTTATTTTTTGCTGCCATCTTAGTGTTTTGTAGTCTATTCCTTTTAACTCTGATAAGAACCATAGACTGGATAGGTAAGAACCAAATGATAGCATTTAGAGCTGAAACATGCTCATACAATATTACAAACTTTTCCCCGCCTTTGTACACAGGCAGCACGCTCTACCAGGTGCACAAGAACATACATGAGGCAGTGCTATAACAAAACCTAAAGTATTCCTAGTTTTAGACACACACACACACACACACGCACAAGCAGTTGCTCATGAATTCTTCGTCCCCAGGAATGACAGGCATTCAGCTCAGAGATATAAAGAGCCTTGTCGGAGTGCTTCTCTCAAATGTCTGAAAAACACACACACACACACACACACACACACACACCAAGAGCCAGCAAGACTTTGAGGCCATTTTCTTTTTCACACCATAATGATCTTTTCACTGCTGATTGCTTGGTTGGCATATTTTTGGAACAAACTAAATAGATCTTTATTTCTTTCTTTCTTCACAGAGCTCAGTCATGCTCAAATGCTGTTTATGTACAAGCTTCCGTTTCTCAAAAGAGAATTATGATTGAAATATGCACACAATGTACACTTAGCTCTTTAAAGTGGACCAAAAGCCAGGCATTGGGGAGAAGAGAGGCTGGTGCTTCTAACAATTAATATATCTTCCTTTTTCTTTTACATTATTGTCTCGAAGCAAACTCTGTTCGGAACGGAAACCTCTGCAGCAAGGGGTGTCATTGCAAGTTCAAAACATCAGTTTAGTCAATCAGGTAGAGCAAATTCGATCACTTGTTTAACATCCACCTGTGGGCACACACAAACAAATAAATGAACAAGTCGGCATTTATTTTCTTCAACTGGTCTATGCTATGGGTTTTTTTTCAGAGTTATTTCAGCATCCTGTCCCGTACCATGGCATGAAAGAAGATGTGAGTTGATTGCCAATTTGAGTTTATCTACGGCTTAAAACAATCTCCCAGACAAAGACACAGGGTCCCTGACATGTTTTGATTCCAATGCAAAATGAGTAACACATTAGTTTGAAGTTGTGCGCATTGTGACACTGACAGGCTTGCAGCGTGATGTGGGCCTCCAGCTGGTCTTACATAACGGCAATCTTTAAAAGGATGTCCCGTGTTTCCATGGTAATGTGTTTGGTTTCCATAGCGATTGCACAGGAGTGGAGGATAGCCAATCCTCTGCACCTACATATCTGAGGAGCGATGAGAAGCAGGGGGTCTGGAGAACGGGGGCGCCTGTGGTTTATGAGATGAATCCATCGTGCACAGATAGAGAAAGCTTCCTGCATCTACTGCCATTTGTTACTGATCGATTGTCCAAAAGATATGAACAACCGAAGGACCTGGGCGTTTGTTTTTACATAGTTTACACCATAGCAAATGCTCTAGAGATGTTCATGGTGGAGTGGTGTCTGTAGTGTTGCACAGCTGGAGGGATTCATTTAATTAAGGGAAGGGAGTGCAGCAGGAAATGAGTTCAATAAAACAAACGCTCTTTGCGATGGCAGTGGATGGTACCTTACGTACCAAATATTTTACTTATGTTTGTCCACAATGCTGCCTGAAACGATCCTATTAAAAAGTTCTGGAGGTGATTTCCGCACACTGTTTGATACCCCCTTCCTTGCTCCTGCAGTATTAGTGGTTAATTAGTCCTGTATTTGCAGGTGTTAGCAGATTTTGTGGTCATGTGCACTGCGTTGTTGGACTGAGTCTCCAGGCCATTGAAAGGATCCTATTACACAATCCCTGCAGTGCTTTAATGCATTAGAGATGGGTCATTGGGAGCAAGAAGAATGTTGATATTGATTTTAAATGAGGGTTTAAGTGCTAAAAATGAATGTGTGTACATGTATATTTCCCCCTTTTTAAACAAAAAAAACAACTGGAAAGAATGTTTCATCGTTTTTAGACTCTTTTTTGGTTTTTGCAGCTCTCCTGTTGTCAGCAGACATTTTTGATTCCTCTCGTTGCCACTAGCAAAAAACACCGAAGTGAACAACAGACAGCAAGTGCAGCATAAACAACTCAGAGCAAATTAAATTAGATCAGACACACAGTCAAGAAGCATGAAGACCACCTTCCTGTAAACCAGGCTGACAAGGGCCAGTCTTTGACTTGAGGGGAATTCACAATTTGATGTGGACTTTCTCTTTTATTTAACTTCTAAATATTATATGTTTTCCAAGTTACTTAACAAATGGTAGATACAAATTGGAAGAAAATGTGTTTTTTAATGCTGTATTTCACTTTATATTTCCATTTTACCAAAAGAAAGAGTGTCTTTAAAGGTCTTTTCTGTTGTTTTAAATCGTTTTCCCAAGTGTCTTTTGATTTAGTGTTAGGTGAAATTGGACAAAACGTTGTTGAACTAGAATTAGCCAAAAAGTTTAAAACGCAGCAACCTCGGTAAAGAGTAGGTGACCCGATATGTGTAGGAAAATGCTGTGTTTGATATTGTGGAACCCAGAAGACTAATACAAGTGGACAGAAATGGGGAGGGGTTCTGTCGGCTCGCAGTGTGGTGCTGCATGCTTTGGGTTTGGTCTGCAGTTGTCATGGTAGTTTTGGCTGGACATTTGTATTGATGGCGACTAATGGGCTGCATCAGTTTCTGCCAGAGCAACCCCACATTACCCATGCATGCTTGCACAGACACATTTCCTTGCGCTCATAAATCTGTCCTTCAGAGTTGAGTAGCCTGTTCTTTGATGGACAGTTGGATACTATCTATCCTTAAATACACCCAGCCAGCTGGATGGGCATGGATCTATAGGAAACCTGTCTTACTGTTCCCTTTATGTCTCTAAATCCCTTCCTGTCACTCTCAATTGAAGTCTACACATGTTGAGCTAAATATTAGTTATTGCATACAGTATTAATCACCTCCATAAATTAAATGAGACATTCCTCAGTGAATATTAACACTTTTGCCCCTAATGTTTTTTCAAGGGTCCTGGTCATATTTTCCAGTTTTTGTTTCCCTTTCCTTTGCCCGGCCTTGACAGCTGAGTGGTGTTGTTGTGATTCCAGGAAACACGTTGTGGAAATCAATGAGCAGCTTGGAAAAGTGGTCACATGATCGTGACAGGAAGTAAAGGAGAGAGTGGTCTGTGTGATTGGTTTTCTGGTTTAATGACTGATCATTTACAAAAGGAAAACGTTCTCTTTCCCCATCTTTTTTAATCTTTATGTCTCCTAATGGATATTTCTGAGATGATGTCAAGATATTTATATATACTTCCTTTACACATTTGTGGTACACCCCCTTTTTATAATTGTAAATGACAAGTTTCAATCTCTTTTACAGGAGGCCAGCCCAGGATGAACGGCAACTCAGGTGCCGGCGTGGTGACGGCCCCCCCTCCCACCACAGCCCCCCACAAGGAGCGGTACTTCGACCGGGTGGACGAGAGCAGCCCGGAGTACCAGAGGGAGAGAAACATGGCCCCCGACCTGCGGCAGGACTTCAACATGATGGAGCAAAGGAAGAGGGTCTCCATGATACTACAGAGCCCGGTCAGTGGAACACACGCATGAAATATATTCAGAGACATTATTATTCACTGCGTTTGCTCTACGGTCACAGCATCAACTGACTGTAGACTGTGGTCACACTGCCAGAGCCACTCTGTTCAAATGGGAATAGGAGCTTTTGCTGTAAAAGCAGCAGCAGCCTTTTCGACATCACTAAAACGACATGGCCAAAACTAATGCAGTGTAATACACAGAGGTGAACCTATATGTCGATATTATTATTCCTTGACCTTAGTTATGTTCTTATTTTTTTAATTTAGATTATTTTCTGTCTCTTTTATGGAGAATGTGTTTCTCTTTTTTAAATGTCTTATTTGTTTGACACTCAAAATACTCATATATATTCTTCCTATCATCTGTTTTATAATGATGAAAATGATTTTAATATAGGTGTAAATGAGCATTGAAACAACTTCTACCTGGTTTTTTGGGTCATTTTTACCCACAAGTCTTTTTATATGTTTTCCGTCTACTTTTGTGTCTTCCATGATGCCCCGCAGGCGTTCTGCGATGAGCTGGAGACGATGATCAATGATCAGCTGAAGAAGGGGAAGACGCCCACCAGCCTTCTGGCTCTGCAGCAGATCGCAGACTTCATGACCACCAGCATGCCTTCCATGTATCCCGCCGCACCGCAGGGAGGCATGGCGGCGCTCAACATGAGTAAGCAGCGAACAGTGACTAATGCAGCGTATGCCGAGAGTCCAGTTAGATTTCAGCAGGCAGACTCCAACTAACTATTATTATCTGTGACTGAGATATTTCTTACTTTCTTGCAATCAGGAATGGTTCTTTGTTCCCCCCTTGCACAGTATCGTATCCATTGTAACCCATGTCTTCCTCTCAGGTTTGGGCATGGTGACTCCAGTGAACGATCTGCGTGGCTCAGACTCTATTTCTTATGACAAGGGCGAGAAGCTGCTCCGCTGCAAGCTGGCTGCCTTTTATCGGCTGGCTGACTTGTTCGGCTGGTCCCAGCTCATCTACAACCACCTCACAGTAAGAGAGGCTAAAGCACTCTTTAGATAATCATCACGTTTTTTAAGTGAAAAATAAGTTATCTAGTGCCTTTGCATCCATTGGTTAATTGCAAACAGGAACTACTGATAGCTTTATTAGATTAGCAAAGCATATGTAGCACACTTAGTCTCGTGTCTTATCTTTGCAAGAGAAAACAGTATTTATTTTATTTGTATTATCATACCTTTTACCTCCTTGTGTCTCTTAATCTGTTAAAATGTTATATTTTGTTGCTAAGCTGCATCTGTAAAGGTCTTAGCATCTGATCTGAGAGGATGTGATGTGTGCCATTTTTATAAAGCACTTTGAGCTGCATGTGCTGTATGAAAAGTGCAATATAAATAAAGCTTTATTATGTCAAACTCTATGTTGGTATACGGTATGATTTGGAGATGAATAAGATATTCTCAGAGTGTGCTTTGATGTTTGTAACACTCTAATCTAATGTGACTGTCTTCTGGTCTTTAGGTCAGGGTGAACTCAGATGAGGAGCGCTTCCTACTTGTCCCGTTTGGGCTCCTGTACAGTGAAGTCACCGCCTCCAGTCTGGTGAGAATTTGTTCTGTCTTTCTACATTTCTTTCTAAAGTAGTTTGTTCCCTTCTTAAACTTGTGGTGTTTCTGTCATGCTGTGCAGGTGAAAGTGAACATTCAGGGGGAGATAGTGGACCGGGGAAGCACCAACCTCGGGGTGAACAAGGCGGGCTTCACTCTCCACTCTGCCATCTACGCATCACGGCCCGATGTCAAGTGTATCGTACATATACACACATCTGCGGGTGCTGCGGTAAGGGACAGTCTATGCTCTGGGATTATAACCATTATAAACACAGACAAGTTGTTTTCTTATGTCGTTATACTGTGTGGTCTTCTGACTGTTGCAGGTTTCGGCCATGAAATGCGGCCTGTTGCCCATCTCACCTGAGGCACTGTCCCTGGGGGAGGTGGGGTATCACGACTACCAGGGAATACTGGTGAATGAAGAAGAGGTTGCTGTCATACAGAAGAACATTGGGACTAACAGAAAGGTAACAGCATAATAAAATGAAAACAAGATAAACGTTGCTTATGTAGTAGTGGAAATGTCCTTTTGTAATGTATTAGTTTCATTGTAAAACCTGCTCATTCTATATTTTACGTTACCTCTCTTCCAGGTGCTCATCCTGAGGAACCATGGCCTGGTGACTGTAGGCGCAACAGTGGAGGAAGCTTTCTATTACATCCACAATCTGGTTACCGCCTGTGAGATTCAGGTAAGATGCACACTAAGGACGTGATAAAGGACATTCCCTCTGAAATAATGGACACTTATTTGTGTGAAATAATCTTGAGTATTGTCTCTTTTGAGCTGATTATTTTCATTTGGGTTGTCATATTTGGCTCCATATGTTTGTCTGTATTTTTCACAACAACTGTCTTTGTCTCTTGTCTCTCCACACTTTCACATACGTTCATCTTTCTTCATGTTGACGTCTGTGTGTGTGTCTTTGTGTTTGTCCTCATGTCCACTTTTTATTTTCCTTCTCTATTCTGGATCTGTTTCTCCTTCGGTATCCCTCCCAATTTCTAACAGGTGCGAACACTGGCTAGCGCTGGAGGGCCAGATAATTTGGTGATGCTGGACCCAACAAAGTACAAGTCACGCCCGAGGGTCCCGGAGCCAGCTGGGGACGGGTCCTCTGTACACCCCAAGTGGCAAATCGGGGAGCAGGAGTTTGAGGCTCTCATGAGAATGCTCGACAACTTGGTGAGTATAAAGGAAAGGGGAGGAAAAGCTAGTATTGCCTCTCCTATTTGATGACCTGACAGACACAATTCATCCAAAAACATAATTCTACAATTTAGCTGAGTATCTGCCACTGGAACCCTCTTGTCTTCACAGAGGAGAGCTCATGCATGTTTTCCAAAGGGGCGTAGCCAGCAGCAGCTCGGGTTAGATGTGAAACTGCGGACCCAGAATCAGCACTTTAGTAACAGGGCTGAAATAGAGGGATATGAGGCATGGCTAGAATGGGTGATCTGTTTGATATCTTGAGCAAAACACTACATAGACATGTTTTTTTATATATCTGAGACCTATAATATATGCTCAAAAATAGTATAACAGGAGACCTTTAAACTTAGTCATATCAGCCAAAGCTAGGCTGTTGCAGTACATTTGATCTATTGATTTGCCAGCAAATCTGTATTTTATTTATTTCCTCATAACTCCATGACCATGCTTTAAACTTAGAATAGATATATATATATAGTTTATCCACCATTTACAAACGTCTGTTGTTTTTCTCTCGTGTTTCCCAGGGCTACAGGACGGGCTACCCTTACCGCTGCCCAGCATTGCAAAACAAATCTAAAAAGTACAGTGACGTGGAGAGCGCTTCCTCCGGTCACGGGGGCTACTCTTACGGGGAGGACAGTGACTCAGGTGCTCGCTCACCGCTGAAGCAGAGCTTCCAGCGCGGCCAAGGCAGCAAGACCCGCTGGCTCAATTCGGGGGGGCGGCCCGACGAGCCGCTCGAGGACGGGCCCGAAGGCAGCAGCCCCAAGTCGAAGCCTAAGGTGTGGACGAACATAACACACGATCACGTGAAACCCTTGCTGCAGTCTCTCTCGTCTGGTGTCTGCGTGCCAAGCTGTATTTCCAACTGCTTGGTCTGTGCCTACCTTATTGTTCATAGTAAAGAGTTTACAGCTACCTTGTTGGTGGAAGTAGGCAGGTGGTCGGCATCCTGAGATTCTGGGGACAGTGAGGAGTAAAAGTCTATTACAAAGCTCTTACTGTATAATTCTACTTTTCACTATTTTTAGGCTCTCTCGCACTGTATTTTCCTATTAACCCACCTTTCTAAAGCACTTACTTTTGCTGTGTTATTTCGTAGCGTAGCTGTGAGTATTTGTGGACCCGCTTTTTTCCCTTTTACCTTCCGGTCTCCCACTGCTTCATGATGCCGGGCCAGCTGTCTGAAGCATGCCCCACTGCATGTGTAGTAGTGAAATGCATTGTTTGTGTTGATGTTTTCCCTGAGGAGCGAGCAGCAGGGGTGTGGCATGAGTCCTCAGAGGGCAGGTGAATGTAGCCAGACACGGTGAGGTTGCTGCAAACCACACTGTACACACTCTTAGTTCTTTGTGTGCAGCTTTGTTAACTTCGTTGCTCCAACATGCTTCAGCAAAAGGAAAATAAAAATGCAAATGCTATGGGGTGCGAGGCTGTCTCAAGCTCAAGTGTGAGATTGCTTTATGGGTAACTCACAAAATGAATTTATAAGACTTTTATTACCCGCTTAAATCAGGGAAGTTGCATGTCTCTTTCTGAGAATATTAAAATCCAAGAATAATGCCAGATACATTACATATTTAACAAAGATAATCCTTTAAAAAATGTATTCGCAAAAAAGAGTTATGCAGCCTGCTTTTCTATTTGTTTTTGTTAAGCACCTCTTAGTTGTAATATATCATATATTTTTCTGATTTAAATTTATTGTGAAAATGTTTTAGCCCCCATGGCTTGCATGACTGGATTTGTGTGCATAGAAACAAAAGAAAAAGAGAACAATACTTGAATTTGATCTGACTTTTGAATCGATTATCTCCTGTTGGGAAAGTAGGAAATGTTGTGTTTTGAGACTCTTTCTCAGTGAGTATATCGCGTTTACATGTTCATCCCATACTCAACCCAAACCAGCTGCCTCCATCCAGAAACCCCCCCCCCTCATCCAGCCCCGGGTTACGCAGTCTTACGCTATCCACCGCGAATTACATGCCTCCTTTTTAAAATAGTTAACAAAATACTTTGCATGAAAGCTGAAGATTTGATTTGTTTATTCACCCGCTGCTCATTCAGTTTGTTGCAAGAAAAGGGTACCGACTTTTTTCTCCTTCAATCATGCTGAGCATTACCAGGTTTTTGATAAGTAGATGGGGTACTGTTTCACATTAAAAGGAACATGTAGAGACGGTAAAAAGGTTTCATCCTCAGCAGGGAATATACACTCTTGTCTCAGTTTGTAGCGTTGTGGCTTGTTTTTGTCCCAACGTTGGCGAGTGTCCTCGGTGTGTTCCTCTCTTATCTCTGTCGTCCTTGTTGTCGTGTGTCAGCCTGGGAAATGACTGGTGATGCCAGCTCCCCCCTCACTGCCACCCTCGCTTTGTAAGCCAGCCTCATCATCGTTCCACCATCCCTCACTACTCCCTCCCTCACCCCTTTTAACTGTTTTCCTGCTTCCTGTAATGATTTCAGTTGATCTTCAGTGTGCTGCTATTGTTTGTTTTTGATTCTAATAGTACATCAATGATGATGACAAATAGTTAGTGGTACTGCTACACTGTTAGGCTCTAGTTGTCGCATCTTACGTTTGAAAATCTCGTCATAGGTGAGGGTTGGGGTTCCCAGAGAATTGATTTCAGCGATTTTTAAATGTTGTTACAATACAAGCTTAACTTCTCTGCAGCTTTAAACTTCACTTCCTGCAACATTGTGCAGGTTCATCTGGTTGTTTCTAGTGTCTTAGTTTTGACTCTTATATCGAAACATTACATTATTTTGAAATTATATCTATAATAATACAGGTTGTTGTTTTTTATTTGCATCAACACATACCCCTGTGAGCATCACATCTGCAGTTCTCTAGCATATTTTGTCACATGCCTTCATTTTTTCAGCCCTTTGCCACAATTTCCCCTATTAAAACAGTCCTTTGACAATGTAGTGCCTGCTCCAATGTATTTGTGAACCCCACTGCACAACCCAAACATTTAGACATTATTATTATTATTATTATTATCATCATCATTGGTACACTTTTTACATTCAAACCTTTTTACAGCCATCCAACATTTAAGTTCAGCATGATTCCTGTATTGTGTAGCCTGCCTAGTATATTGTCTAATTCTATTTTTGTGGTTGGGTTTTCGTGTCTGTAAGTTCGCTGGTTTGACTTGTTCTCTAACACTATATTTGGTGTTTACAGTGGACAAAGGAAGACGGACTCCGACAGGCTGCCGTAGCCAATCAGTTCATCCCATTGAACACCAACCCAAAAGATGTCCTGGAGATGAGGAATAAGGTGTCACATCGTTCTAATTTTTTCTCTCCCCTTACTATACTGGAAACAGAAAATATCTGATGCTCCTGATGTACATAGGTCTATTTAATGTTTATCTTTCTTTATTTGTTTGTTTGTAGATCCGGGAGCAGAATCTGCAGGACATTACAACAGCAGGGCCGCAGTCCCAGGTTCTGTGTGCCGGGACTGGGATGGAGCGCAGCTTCAACCAGGTCAGTGTGTGAAGCCCCCCAGAGAAACCTCCCTGCTGCAGCCATACCCACCTGGAGATGAATATGTTACTTTTAAGCATGAGAAACTTAAGAGTTATTGTTATTTGGACCTTCTTATTCAGTTTAAATACAATTTGAATACATAAAAAGTCAATTATTTCTGTTCAGGACTGGAGATCCTCAAATCTCCTTAAACCAAAAGGCTGCAAAGTTGGAATATGTTTGCATAAAGTTGTCCTCATTCATGCACAAAACAAAAGAAATTGGATGCTTAAAGAATTATGTGTTGTAACCCGATCTGGCCGTAGTAACCTCACCACTTATAAAACAGAGCTAAACATGTCCTTCATGTTGTGTCTCAGAGCATGGGGTGACTTTTGTATCTGTCCCGTAATGTTTTTGACCACAGAGATTTTCAATCTGGCAGGTGAGTAGTGTTTGGTAGAGGTAACCTCACTGCTCTCCAAACCTGCCAGCTCAGTTTGTGTCCATATTCATACATAGTTTTTGTCCTCCATTTTCCTTTTCTTTTTTTTTAACCAGAGGTTGAGGCTGTGTAACTGCTACAACACTTGCAGACTAGTCATTTTGGAATCTAGTCTTCTACTTTCTAAGATCCTTTTTTCTGTGCATGCACCCTTTACCCTCTTTTGAGAAGTTAATTGCTTAACAATTTCACTTTTGCGTTCAGTTTGCATGTTTTGCCCTCCCTTCGCTGGGCTTGGCTAAAAACAATTCCATTTGTGAGTTTTTATGGACAGCCAAAAGAGCATGAGTAAAACGGCTAAACGTTTTTAACCCTGCGAGCACTGTGCATGTCCAGTAGTAAGCTAAGAGGTGCCCTTGATGTGCTGCTATTTTGATAAGGCACTGATTGTCCCACATGGATCATTTGTCTTTACAGAGCATGGTCTAAGATACCTCCTCCATCACTGCAATGCTTTCCACAACGCCACATCTCTTACTGGAACCATCTCTCTTTGCATGCAATTCCAATTCTTCTGTAGCCTATGTCTGCATGGTATGTGTGTATGCAGAGGTGGAAAGTAACTCACAGAGATACATGGAAAATAAAGTATAAACCCTACCTTAATCAAAACTCACACCTCAAACTTTGTTTCAAAAGAATAAATACAAAACGGGCAGAATTTCAGATAAGCCTGTTTTCATTTTGAAGATCACCTACTCATGTTAAATACTCCAAACTTCACATTTGGGTGAATTGTGTATTTTTATTGAAACCTTTTTGATAACTTTGACAAACGGTGACAAATCAAATGTTAATGAAAGTAGCAGCCTCACATGTGTTTGAGGATTACTTTGATAACAGTATCTGGACTTAAGTGAGATATGGAAGTACTCTTTTCACCTTTGTGTGTGTGAGAGGTGTATTTCTGAACGTCTGCCTGAATGTGCTGGTGTTTAAGAGCTGGGTTGTGCCCCCCCTCACTGGGTTTACTATTGCAGGACGCCCCTCTGTCTGACTGTACAGACACTATTGACGGCCTCGATGAGTCCGAGGGGTCCTATAGTCCTGCTAAATCATTTAGAAAGGTACTTACTGCTCCAGTCACAACTACTACTCACCTGTACTTCACATCATCCTCCAGTCATTCCTCTGAGAATGCAGACAGGCACTTGATTTCTGGGCATGTATAGAAGTGAATAATAGCACTAGAATGAGGCCATTTTCTATCTTATTGTTTTTTATCGTGATGTGACGCAATTTTTTCTGCATGTTAATGCACATTAGCGTCTGATACCTTTGGAGAAAGCTCATGTTTTTAACATCGTTTCAAAATGTATTGTTCTAAATTGACATTGATACTGCCGATGGCATGGATTAGCTTCTGAAATGGTGGTGTTTGTTACTTGTATTGTACAGAATGGAATGAAAGTCAAGTTTGAGCTTTTTAACTAATTGTTTTGGTTTTAGGAAAATTAACAATGTTTCAGCAGTCATGCGTTTTCCTCTTCACCTTAACATTTTCTTGTGTTTCATGTGATTTACTTGAACCCTCTCAAATATGTAAAAGTTTATTTGTCATCGTAGCTGTAAAAAAATGAGACCCTGAAAATGGTCTAATCCTTAAATTAAAAAAATGTAACCTGTTTATTTGATCATAACATGAGCTCCCTGAACTCTAAAATAGCCTGATAGCTATGACGGCATACATTTCTTCATCTATGGCTTATACTTCTGCCCACTCGACCTACTACTTATGTGTGTAAACAGCTTCTAATCTGATAATCCAGTTTACATGAGACTTTCTGCAGACACTTGACACTGCAGCTAGTTATTAATGTGTCCTTCCATAACCTCCATTGCTGTTTCTTCAACATCTCATGTCTTCCTGCCTCCTCTCTGTGTGTCCTGAAGGGGGAGCTAGTGACCGCATCCAAGGCCATCATCGAGAAGGAGTACCAGCCCAGGGTTATCGTCAGCAAGCAGGGTCCCAACCCCTTCACCAAGCTCACCGACCAGGAGATGGACGAGTACCGCAGGGAGGTGGAGCAGAACCAGAAAGGGCCTGAAGGTAAAGTTAGAGGAGGAGATGAAATAAATATCAGTGTAATGTGGAAATAAACAATCATTGGTATTCTGTTGTATGGAATAATATTCACAGCTGGTTCAAACGCCACTGTGGACAGATGACATGCAACAAACTTAATGAAGTTCAGGTTGGTGATGTTATCTCTCCACCCACACATACACCTGACTCCACAGTGAAGGCAGGAGTCGATAGTAAGGGGGCATCAGCCTCCAGCGTGCCTGAGGCTGAAAAGCCACCGAGGGGTAAATCCTCCACCTCCACCCCTCTGCATTCTGCGACCGGCTCCCCCAGTTTAGGGAGGGCTCCAGCTCCAACTGCCACCCCCGCTACCCCTTCCTCCCTCGCGCTCTCAGCTCAGGGCGGCGCAGACTCTGCAGACGACGTTTTTTTGGCCGCAGAGGATGCTTTTTCGGCTCCAGATTCCCCACAAAAGGAGTTCCACTGCGCCGTGCTGCGGGCCCTCAGCAAGGAGCCGTCGGTGAAAGAGGCAGATCAGGCTCCAGGTACACCAGATGAAGCGGAGTTGTGGCCTAAAATCCAGCTTTCCGCTTCCCTCCTCCCCCTGCTCGGCCCTGGTCACTGCTGCACTGAGAGTGTGGGACCCCCCCCCCCCCCCCCTCACCCGCCGCTGTGTCCTCTCTTTTTTCTGAGGGTTTGGAGTCTGCTGTAATTCTTTTACCCTGCGCAAGCATCCTTCCTACCCACAGTTCAATCTTCAAAGCCTTTGCTTGATTATCTCCCCCCCATTCCCCCCTCTCTGATGTCTTTTCTCAAGGCATCAGAGTTCTGGCACATCAGATACCTTGCTGCAGTTTGATTGGACGAGAAGCTGAGTAGAGATGACGTGAGGAGTAAAAACTCATTTTGAGATTTGATGCCAAACACCCTCTATTTAAGCAGGGGGCTCTCCGCAAGTCTAAATATGCTTTTGCAGTGGAGTTTTTTTGTTGCTTACTTTATGAGGAAACTCAGTCATCCAATCAGAGCATCCTATGTGTGGAGATGAGATAATGGTGTCCTCCTTCTCTTCCTGCTAACCTGTCCTGGATACATCTCTGTCGGTGTTCACTCCTCCTCCTGTGCCACTGACTGATTTCAAATCAAACTGATTCTCGTTTTGTTTTGTTTACCTCTCTGGGATTAACTGATGTTGTTTTGGTTACTGGGATTCGTGTAAAAGCATTTGCAGTGTCCTCCTGATTAAAACTTCCTCCCGAGTTTGATTGTTTGTGTTGTCCTCCCTTTTCTTTGGTGTTGTTGGTGTTTTTACAATTCTTCCAGGGTCCAATAAAAAAATAACGCCCTATTTTTAAAATGCTAATTTAGTGATGTATTCCTTTATATATTTTGATAAACTTACGGTTTCATTTCCATTTAGACCTGGAACAGCTAGCAGAGCCTGAGGAGGAGGAGGAGGAAGAGCCAAAAAGCCAGAAACCCACCGCCACACCCCCGAGCACCCCCGCCAGAGCAGAGGAAGGTAGGTTGTCCCGACATACTTGCCCTACCTGGTTCAGCATGGTGTTCTCCGGTCTTCTTGCTGGGCTTTGATGCTTTTCTAGGGACTACAGATGGAATGCGGAGGCTCCTGCCGTCCTCCTGCCTGTCTGTTCATGTTGTGTTCTTTTAATAATACTACTACAGGTGCTGTGTTTCTGTAATAACAGGCCAAGAGGTTTCAATTATCTCATCCGGTCTATGCTAGGAGAGGTGGACAATAGGAGGCATTCATCTGGACAACATTACTTGTCTTGATGGAATATTTTTGGAAAGATAGTGAGTGACATTAAATAGAAAAAATATGATATATATTTTTGAAAAATAAGCATTTATTTTTGGGCCCCAGTTCAGACATTTCAGGTTTTTTTGCTTTTATATTTATTTTTCTCCCTCTTGGTCTTTATTACCATTGGATTACACCTATGTGAGCAGTATCATCATGATGATACCAGTACTGGCTTTAAAAGTAGTGCAAATTATAATCTTTATTCAAACAATGATTGGCATTCCAGTAATCTTGAAGCTACAATCGGCATGAGGGAGGAACAGTTTTGATCGCAGGTGTAATCTAATACCTGAAATGTTGTAATATAACATGTCTCTATGTCCAGTATCCTTTACCCCTTCACCTCCATTCTCCATCTTTTTGGAGTCTACTAAGAATGGTTCCCAACCATTCTTTTTAAGATTTTCTTCGGGTGTTTTTTTTTCTCCTCTATTTCACATTTTTATTTTTATTTAACACTGTGCCTGTGGTTTGATCTGCATAGACATTTGTTTCTACCTGTGCTTTTTCTTCTTTGTGGCTGCGATTACAATCAGGAGATGGAAATACAAAAGAGTACCTGTTGCCATAGTAAGTACGTACTGTTCCACCTCCTAACCACCCTCCTTGATTACCCGTCACCCTCATGCCTATGTTGGATCCCCGTTTCCTTTTTTTCTTTGCATGGCTTCATTAGCAGAGCTGTTCTGTGGTCTGAACTAACCCTTTTCCTGGGTTTGAGACTGTTCAGGCAGTTTGAACTCTTTCTTGGTCTTGATGGGGTTTACATCAGAGCTCCTCCTTCTTTTGTAATTAGCCACGAGTCACTAATTGCATTTGATGTTTAGACAAATCATGGCTAGAAATACCAATAAATTGTTATTTTGATTCATTTCCTTTTAACATTTTATTCGGCAGGATTTTTAGATCTTTAATATTACGCATTAAAGTCCAATTTGCTCAAATGAAAGTGACCTGGTCTAAACAAAAGATGAGGATGTTCCTGAAGTAAACCTCACAACGCGCCAAACCTTTTCTGTTAGATAACCTCTCTTTTCCTCCTGCCAACTTCTCACTGTCAAATTAACCAACCTCTCTTGCACACGTTATCAATGTTATATATCACTGTATATCTGTGTTTCATGAAAAAGCATCAGGTAATGTTTTGAAAATGTTTGTTTGTCTTACAGAAGAGTCCTTTACCAGGTACACGAGTGCTTTATATGGGTGTGGCTTTCAAACCAAACCTGCTGCTGTGGGCTTTGCTGAGACTGTCGGTTTAGATTTAAAGATGGTTGAGGTCCGATGCTTTGGCTGTGTGCTGTTTAGTCTCCATTTTATCTATCTGTGTGTTCATCTGTTCTGAGACAGATTCTAGAGATGTAAAATAAGGACGGCTGTGTGGTGTTTTCTCAGGGCTTGATAAAGGTTTTCTTGCTAGCCTCTGTAGCATGTGAGCTATATTAAAATTGAAAAAAGCTTTAGTTATTTTGCACCTGACTGCACTGTGTGAGCTTGGACTTAAGCTGGAGACAGTGGTTTGGATGCTGTTTGATCCCTTCCTGATGCAGCACCAGCACTTGTTGCTTCTTAACTCTTTTTGCTGGGAGTATTTTCTAAAGGATGACAGAGGCTTTTCTAACTAACTGGTGATGGGTGCATGATTCCAGACAGAATTGGACCAGCTTCTCGTTTTTAGCCAGCAACCTATTATCTTTGCTGAAGTTTGCAGATTTTAAGCTTTGGCTTAGCTGTTTGAATTGGTCTCGTCTCTTCCTGACTTCACATTAAAATATTGAAAATCTGCAAAAAGGTGTTAAATATTGCTTTGTAGGACCCATATGTTGCCCTGTATAATCTTTAAGAACATGTAGCGATTTTCTTTTGTTCATAATCTTCTTCAGATGTTTACTGTAGCATTCTTGGACAAACACAAAGGTGAGATTTATGCTTTATTTTTAGATTATGTAACAATTAAGCATTACTACATATAATCTATCATTTCAAGATTCATTGATAGACTGTAGTTCATTGTGAGAGTGGTTTCTATACTCCCAGCAGCTGGATTTGTTTGCTGTCAAATGATTAATCAAGGCCTCATTTAAACTCTCTCCATGAGAGCTGCGACAGTTTTGAACTGATTTAACTCGATGCCCGCCCCTAACTTGTTATGTAATCACGCTTGTGTGGTTATGTTATTAAGCCTTTGAAAAACACCTGCAATATTCTCTGTGTTTTAGACCTTGATTTGTGTTTGTCTGTACACAGGGTGCAAATGAGCCAGGAAACTGCACTCATTAAGATGTGCCTGTTTAAATGAAGGTAAAATAAGCATGCTGTGTACCAGCTTGTGTGAATAAGGATAATAAAAGGAGCCAGGGAGGAAAACAAAATCCCTAATAAGGAGAGCAAAGGCTTATTTTCTAGTGCTTATTTTTAAAGGTAAGAAGCAAAATAAATGTCCTGGAGAGATGCCTTTCTGTTCTGTAATGTAAGAAGGACTGCTCGCTTGGTTTGGCTTGAGGAAAGGTGTTAAGATGGCTGCTGTGTTATTTGGTTAATTTAATGCCTAATATTGCCTTTGGAAGTGGGACTTTTGTATTCCTAATATTTCTCAAAGTTAACAATATCTTGAACTGATTTAATTATTCAGTTCTAATAGATTTTATAAAATTATTAGACGAGGTTTTGTGGAGTCATGCACTGACAAGTACATACGGGGTAGCACATCTTTAATTGAACAGCTTCTTCAGCGGTGGATCTGTGGGGAGTGAGCTCAGCGGCGCAGAGCTATAATTTCTCCCTCACCATCAATAACTCCCTCCTTTCTCCCCCCAACAGAGTCTTTGCCTGATCAAACGTATAAGGATGAGAGCGACTCCGCCACCCTGAGACAGACCCTTCCAGATTTAACACCTGACGACCCCTCCGATGCCCCGGCACTTCCTGCCGAAGAAGACTCCGCCCTTGTCCCCGCAGACGCAGCTGAGGGCGAGGAACCCGCTGACGCTTGTGACCAGGAGGGAGAAGAGTCTCCCAGCAAGTCACCCTCCAAAAAGAAAAAGAAGTTCCGCACTCCTTCCTTCCTAAAGAAAAACAAGAAAAAGACTGCAGAGTCCTAGATTGGAGAATGTTGGATCGGTCCTCACGGCTGGCTGCTGCCTCTTTCCATTTCAGCTTTTTGTCTGCTACCATTGCACCCTTGGAGCAAGCCTCAGTAACACACTCAGTTATGCTTTTTGTTGTTTTGATATCATTTGTCGCGGGCTTATTAACCTATTTTTCCTCGTTACTGTGTGCCAATTTTGTATACAGTGTAAAAATGATTGATTGCAAAGGTTTTTAATTATTAGAGGCTTTTTAAATTGTGAGTGATGCATTCCGTCTTGTCCACTCCATCTGGCCTTTGATGCATGTATTTTACCACAGGCCCAAACACTAAATGTGAGGTTTAAGGGTTTTATTGCCCTCATTTTTTTTTTAAAGAGTAATACTAAACTGTTGTAACCACTAGAATGTATTGGAATTGTATCAACAACAAAAATGTGTCTTTTAAAAAACAGTGAATTCAGAAGAAGCTTGTGCTCTCATTTAACTGGTGGTACATTTAGACAGCAAGAACTACAAATTACATAGTGCTAATTTTACCTCTGCAGCTGTGCACCCATGTAATTACATGTTAAAGGGCCAGGAGAATTACAGTTGGGTTGTTAACAGTTCATTACTTATGGGGAAATGCAGTCATACAAAGTCTATAATAATGTCTCCATAATCCTGTTTTTCATTCAATCATCCACAAGCTGAATCCCATCTGGGTGTCAACTCAATCTTCTACCCTAAAGCATTTAACACAGCCATAGCTTACAGGTATGTTGTAGAGTGCTTTAGATATGTTATATGATGTGGAAGTTGGTTTTAAAATGTCTCCAAACTGATTATTCTGCGGTGCTGCAAACCTGCACATGGAAATGTTTGAGAGATTTTTAGCATTGGTCACAACAACGTGTGAGTCATCCCGGGAAGCGTCAGCAAGCATTGTTGATTATTCCAAGGGATGATTATATATTTACTGTTATTCTTTAGTATGAAGGAATGTGTAAAAAATAATTCTCTCACTCAATGTTTTTCATTTATTCTAATTATATAAGCCTGCATTTGTTTTACTTTTGTCTTTTGGTTTATCCCCTTCTCAGAAAGGGGCAGAAAAGCGTGAATGTGTGAAATGTCAGTTGTTTTCTTTTGTTTTTTTGTTGCTTTTTCTCAAGTATTTTCACTATGATTGCTGTGAGGGAGCACTGTGAACCTCTTTTGTAAACCACTGTCTTGGGATTTGGACCACATGTACTATCATTAACATAGATACAGTTGCTACAGAACATGTAAAACTATTATGAAGCTGCATGATCAATCGTATATCAGAACTATCAACCTGGACTCTCCTGTGTAAAACTCCACTATGAGCAAATAGACATCGAATGCCTGTGTGTTTCCAGCTGCAGTATAGACAAAATGTACACTGGAGAAGCATTTTTTTTGATGTCACTGATGTATAATCAATAATGGTATCACAAATGATCTGTGCTTAAGGTTGCAAGGCATTTATACGAAGGCCAATCTCCATGCATTGCTTCCTAACTTGTTTTTATTCTTCCTGTTAAGTGACTGTTTAGTCTTCAGTCTATCTAACCAGTGGTGACAGGAAGCTTCTACTAATCTGAAGCGCTGAATAAACCTTTGTTCACGACAGATGGTGCATCTACACTATTGAATACAAGCTGAGAATATCTAACTCATGAAGGTGTGCATGTGTAGAGTGCCTAGTGTGTGTGCTGTCCTTTAAGTCACTAACTACCCTTTTATTTCAGTTATATTTTAGCTTTAGTGTGCTGATAACAAAACTAAAAGTCATTGTAGACATGGTTTTCATCCTAGTCTGTTTTTTTCTTATATTAAATATCACATCTATGCTGATTTTGTTCTCTTTGTCTGAGCTACTTCCAATTGAAATGTTTCTCATCATTATACCGTCTACAGACATAATACTTCCACCTCTCTTCTCTCATAGTTCTGGCTGTTTTACAACCATGAATTAAAACAAACACTTACCTTGAAAATCAGCATTGTGTGATTGTCATTTATAAAAAATCTCTGGAAATGTAGAATAATACTGTGAGCCATCTCCATCAGTGCTCAATCATATGTGAGTCAACATTCGAAGTATATAAAGGGGAATCATGCTGGATAACTGGTGAGTTAGTCAAATAAATAGGCCTATACATCAAGAATTTCTAAAATAATAGAAATAAATCATTTATTTTTTTCAACTGTTTATTAGTTGATGGAAACACAAATACATGGGATTCAAAACAAATCTTAAGTTGACTAAAAAAATATATAAATATATATGTATACTTTCATTAGGTATAGTTTTTATTTACCATAATGTCATGGCCTGGTGTGATATTAATACAGTATGGCCACTGGGCTTATTGAATCTCCAGTTAGCATCTCTGTGCGGCTGTTCTTGAGCCAAATGCTCACATCATCATGCTAATATGCTAGGCTAACATCATGTTCACCTGGTTAAACACTTTGTTGCAGTGTTGCATCTCCTGATTATCTGTCTCTATTTATGTAATGTAATATTAATATCCAGTTTACTCATGGGTGGGCCACTTCAAGTGCATTGGACTGAAATAATGAGTTTTCCAGTTGGCAGAGAAGAGATTGATAATGGATGTAAAGGTTATCAGTAAAGTGTATTCAGTGGTGGAAATGGATACTCAGGTCTTCTATATAAGTGGCAACACAACAGAGTAGAATACTATCTCACAAGTAAAGGTCATACATTCAGTAAAAGTACAAGAAAAAGTTAAAGTACTTATTATGAAATGGTACATGAACGTGTAACCTTCCCTTTAACTACAGCAGTAAATGTAGCCTACGTAGGTCCTTGTATATAATTTCCATCGCTGGGGGCGCTGTGGGGAATCTGCGTCACTCTTATCTGCTTCCTTCTTGTTTTCAACTTTGACCTGAATCTTGTGCACGCTGGAAATGGAAACAACGTGGAGAGTAAACGTTTAAAGTGTTGTTTATTACATTTCCAGTTGGCTGAGGCTTATTGCCTCATGTTTTCTTCCCTCTGGATTTAATAACTCGACTCCTCAATCCGGCTGGAAGGTAAACGCTGCGTCTGTGTCCGTTTGTTTACAAGCGGTTGACTCCTCAAATGAAGCTAGCTAGCTATAAAGTAGCTCCAGTTTTTGCATTTTTGCTCGTATTACTTGATATCATCCCATGTAATACTTCTGCTTCTATGGATATGTTACAGGCACCTATTAAATGTATTGTTAACCAACATGCCCCCAAGGCTAGCTGTTAGCTAACGTTAACCAGTGTAACTAGTAACCAGACTTAACTCATGCAGGAGATATGTGTTATAGCAGCAACAACTCAAAATGTCATTTAATTTAATACTTAATTGTTTATATAATCAGACATTTAATTCAGTCCCTCAGATGATCAGGGTCGTAAATGTCAGTGTTGTCAATTATAAATAAATTGTATCTGTTACAGATGGGGAAGGTGCCAAAGAAGAGGAGCATGGCTGACAAGGTTCGCAAAACCAAGACCTCTACAGAGATCAAAAACAACCCCTTTGAAGTGAAGATCAACAGGAAGAAATTTGACATTTTGGGGCAGAAATCCAAGCATGATGTGGGTCTGCCTGGTGTGTCTCGATCCAAAGCCATTAATAAGGTAAGAGGAAATCTCATGTTATATTTCGTACACATTAACCAGCTTCTCCCTCTGCAAGGAACTATAGAACCAAAACTAATTCAGCTACCTTCTGTTTCTACACTCATATACACACCATTAGTGATTTTTACAGCACTTCATATAAACTAAGAACATGTTTAACATAAGCTGCATAACACAAGATCAATAGCATATTTTTATATAATTCATTTGGTCTAGAGTGTTTGGTTAGTTATTTGCCCGAGTGAAAAAAATAAACAGTGAGATTTTAAATGAGGGATAATATATTTCAGATGTTTACTCGGAGGAACAAAGGTTTGGTGTTCATTCTACAAACAGAGAATATTCTGCAGTCTGGTAAAATGATATATAAATGAAAGTTCTTCTACTGTAGCACTGTATCTGTCAGCAATGTTGGGTCACAGCTCATCATCCATTTAACACTTTCTGTGCTGTGAAGCCTGGTGCTCACAGTATCATGCTGAGAGAGGGATTCTCTGCACGAAAGAGGAAAGAGAGCTTTGCAGGCACTAAGAAATTAAAGTGAGGTTTAAAGTTTAGGCTGCACACTCGATTCAATGCTGTTATTATTTATGTTTTTGTATGCATCTATTTATTGTTTCTCTGCTTGTCAGGTCTGATCAGTGAAGCATGAACATTCTTACTCAAAGAGGACATTTCTGTAATGTTTTATGGATATAAATCACATGCAATTTTTGTTTTGGATCTGTAGAGAAAAGACACCCTCCTGAAGGAATACAAACAGAAGGGCAAGTCCAGCAAATTCATTGACAGACGCTTTGGGGAGTATGACACCAATATGGCACCAGAAGACAAAATCCTGCAGAGGTTCGCCATGGAGAGACAGGTCAGTGATGTCATGATGTGCATTTAGTAACATTACTGCCTAAGGTCCGTTTGTCCCTACCGCTTCTGTTCCTTTTGTAACTTTTGAAATGTAACAGGATTAATCATTACTCTCGCAACAAATGTCACTATGTTTACCACACTCTCAGACAATCTTTGTTTTTTTGTTCAGCGTAACCATGACAAGAAGGATGTGTACAACCTGAACGAGGAGGAGGAGTTGACCCATTACGGCCAGTCGCTGGCTGAGATGGAGAAATTCAATGACAACGTGAATAGTGATGATGAATCAGAAGAGAAAGGTCTTCTTTCAGGTGAGCATTTCTGCTAACACCAGATGTTCAGAGCTGCAGTTGTTTGTGAAGAAGCTTATAATTATTCAGCATCTGATTGTTTGTGTTTACTTCTTCAGTCAAGCCTGCCATGGTCAAACCTTGTCAATATTTGTACAGAAATCTTTGTGTTGCAATTTAAAAACTAGAAACATACATATAGCAACTTTATATGATTGCAACTTAATTCTATTTAACGTAGTGGTTGTTAATTTGAGGGTTAATCGTTCCCAGCCACCAACTGGATGTTATAAGCCATGTTATAGAGAGCTAGTTCATAATAGTGACACTATTTCTCTTTCTCATCTAGCCGAGCTGACTGCCTCCCACTTTGGAGGAGGGGGTCTCCTCAGAAGGAAAACATCAGGGGACCAGGAGGGGGGGGAAGAAGGAGCCCCGAGGGCCAAATCCAGACAAGAGCTGATTGAAGAGCTCATCCAGAAGTCCAAGCAGGAGAAGGTGAGCCGAGAACATGAACTGTGATCAATTAGTTTCACAATGACCTTTTCATCCTGTTCAACATTGACATGACATTGACAAACATAGTTGCTTTTACGTCTTGCTTCTGTAAAAAAAAAAAAAAAGTGCAGCACATCCACAACTGGAAATAGTCCAAAATAAAGACACCATTTACCCTTGTTTGTTTTAATTTTGGCAAAAGGCTGTTGTTTAAGGGAAGTAAATGCATTTGTAATACAAATGAATGAGTATTTATAAGCTAACTGCTTTTTAAAGGTTAATTAGTAGGAACCAATGATTAATCAACAAGCTAGGGAAGTTTGGAGATACTGACACTTTTTTTTGGTTTTGTTTTTTAATGGGAGTTATTAACAGTAACACAAATATATAAAGCGCATCCCATCAGCCTTATATCTTAAAGACCTTAACTTCTTCCATTTGTATTCAGCGAGACCGACAGGTGCAGAAAGAGGAATCGCAGGTGCTGACGGAGAAACTGGATCACGACTGGAAGACCATCCAGGCTCTGATGGTGAAGAAGATTCCCAGAGCAGAACGTGTCGAGGAGGAGAAGCCCAAGGTACATTTCCCCACTGGGACAAATAAAAGAGATCTTCCTTTGAAAATGTATGTTCCACCATGAAATGACCTGAAAGATGTCAGTGGCAGAGCCTGATACTTCGTTGTTCTCTCTCCGTTGTGCATCTCCAGTTGGAACAGTATGACATGATGGTCCGAGAGCTCGTGTTCGAGATGAAGGCTCAGCCCTCAGAGAAGCTGAAGACCCCCGAGGAGGTCGCCCGGGAGGAGAGGGAGAAGCTGCAGAAACTAGAGGTATTTATCTTAGACAGCTGTTTTGTCATACTTAATACTTTACGATAGGGATGTCCCGATCACCTTTTTTTGCTCCCGATCCGATTCCGATCATTTGATTTTGACAATTTGCCGATACCGATTTTTCCTGATCCGATCTTTATGCAATGCATTAAGAGAAAAAAAGCATTCAAGTTGTCCCTTAAGGTTATTTTTTTATTTAAATTGGATATTCTATCCAGCATGGATATAGCTTCTTTCTTTCACAGCAGCATTGGATCANAAGTAAGTTAGAATTTTTAACACTTCCGGTTCCTTCGACAAAAAGCAATGCAATTTCTCCATAGGATTTTGGAAAATAGCTCCAAATAAGGTCTGTGTTTGACACAAATTGAAGAGACAGATCACGTTTTGTTCTACGACATTAAATACATCAGCAGTGACCCACTGGTGATTTCTGAAGAGTTTAAAATAAAACGTTTTACGTCATTACACGTAAACACTCCCGCTAAGTTTGTTTGCCCTGTTCAGCTTGAAAGCAAGTACCTGCGCTCTTGCAAACTGGGGGATGCTGAGGGGGCTGCAGCACCCCCATCTGCGAGGCTCCACTAGCACCCGCAAAAACCTTCATAACACACTAGGGGACGGGTAATAACAGGAAAAGCATGGCATGGGACCTTTAAGAAACGTTTATCTGACCGGCTTCTTCTCTATGATAACATGGACAGAAGCTAATGGTATTTGGAGCCACTGACCAAAGTGACAGCCATAACATAAATGCTCACCTGAATCAAGGTGTTGACATTCATACATTTAGTTTGTTAGTAGGTTAACATTNTAGAGATGTCCCGATCCGATCACTTGATCGTGGATCGGAGCCAATCACGTAAATCCCGATCCCCGATTTTTTTCCTCCCGATTCCGATCTTTTGAAAATCACGTGATTGGCTCCGATCCACGATCAAGTGATCGGATCGGGACATCTCTACTTTACGATAGTTGTTCTAATACATTTCCTTTGCTCTGTTTTTCTCCAGGCGGACCGTCTGAGGAGGATGATGGGAGATCAGGTCATGGAGAGTTCACAGAGTCAGACTCACATGTCAGCTGATGACCTCAACGACGGCTTCATCCTGGATAAGGACGACCAGAAGACCCTTTCTTACCAGGTAAGGGACAACGCAAAGCTAGAAGAAGGGTTTCTTTGATAAAGAACCAGTTTATTTCTGGAATATTCTTCACCTTTGTTCTTTAAAGGTTAATACAGAATGTGATTTTAACTCATTCATTTTGTGTCCAGGATGGAAAATGGAACATTGAAGAGGAGAAAGGGGAAGATAAGGATGGAAAGGGAGAAGAGGGAGAGGAGGAGGAATCAGAGGCAGAAGAGGGAGATGAAGAAGAGGAGGAGGAGGATGATGATGAAGAGGAGGAGGAGGAGGAGGAGGGCAGTAGTGAAGAAGAAGAAGAAGATGCGCACTCTGACCTTGAGTCCGAGCAAGAAAGCGAGGATGAGGAGACACAACAGGAGGAAGAGGAGACCAGCGCCCAACCGAGTCTGAGCAAAGAGGAGCTGAAGGCCCAGCAGGAGGCCGCGAAGGCAGAGCTCCCGTACACATTCACTGGTAACTACACACAACAACCATAAATAAAATGTCAACGAAAAGTAAAGAAAACTACTTTTATTTCTGTTATTTTCTTTACTTGCATTCTCTATTGGAGTTGATCTCTGCTCGTCATCAGAAATAGACATTTCCGCATTTTGAGTAAATCTGATATCTATATGACCACCATTCTCTGTGTTTGTAGCTCCAGAGAGCCTTAGCGACCTGAAGGATCTGCTGCAGGGTCACACCCCCGACAACCAGCGCATCATCGTGGCCAGGACTCAGAAAAGCAACCATGCTAGTCTGGCTGTAGGCAATAAGCTCAAACTGCAGGTACGCTATAGTAGGCTGCATATTCTCTTCTGTATTGTGCTGTCTCTTTTGCCAGTTTTAGGGTGCGTCTGGTGCAGTATGAACTCTAAATATTATCCGTTTGTCTCAGAAACTGTTAGGCTTCCTGTTGGAGTACGTTGAAGATCTGGCCACCAGGAGTCCCCCTGAACTCACCACCATTGATAAGCTCATACCGTGAGTTCAAAAAGTGGCTTTCCTTCCTATGCTTTACCTCCTGCTTCAAATGTTTTTTGTCCTAGAAATGAAACACACCTGATCATTCCTTCTTGTTCTCTCTCTCTCTCTCCGTGTAGAGAGTTGTACACTTTGTGTCAGATGTTTCCGGAAGCAGCCTGTAAGACAATGCAAAGCATCCTGGGAGACGCTGGACACAGCACGGAGGAGGTGCTCGAGGTCAAAGGGCATCTTCCTTTCCCAACACTAGACATGGTATGCACTGCAGTGAATAGTGAAAACATGTTGAATGTTCAACAGGGTGGAAGTAGATTTGAGATGTTTATATGTTAGTTGACATTCTGGCATGTGAGGGGGTTACAATAAAGTCAAAATTAAAATGTAGTGACATTTGAATTTACATATACAATACTATTTTATCTTTGCTGGATGTGTTATTCTAGTGTTTCTTCCTCAATTGTATTTTTCTTGAGAAAACACCCTTTTGATATCAGATGAAATGTTGCCTTTGCTATTGTTGTTAAATGGAAAAGGTTCTTCCTCAGTTTATGACAAATGCAGCTTCAGGATGTTTTGTTTTTGTGTTTCAGATCGTTTACCTGAAGTTGACAGCCCTTCTGTTTCCTACGTCAGACTTCAGACACCCGGTCACCACTCCTGCACTGCTGTACATCAGCCAGGCTCTCACCAAGGTACACAAAGTCTTCTTTTGTTATTGTCTGTATATTCAAAGCTTGTTTTTAAATGTTTTCACTGTACCGGCTTCTAGGGAGATTTCACCATACCCCATTCTGTTTCAATTCAGCCTTCCTGCTATCACTAGTCATTTTTGTGTGGATTTTCTCACAAAAATGAAGTTTTCAAAAGCACATAAAGCTCCACTGTTGTTTTCCTATCTTTTAAAATATTGCATGGTAATTATGTTTGATTGTAAAAAATGGATGTCTGTTTTTTTTTTTAGCAATTTAGCCATAATTTGTTTCTGTGTGTATTTTGCGTGTCTTCAGTGTCCAGTGAGATCCCTACAGGACGTGACGTCAGGGTTAGTGCTGTGCTGTCTGGCGGTGGAGTACGTCTCCTTTTCAAAGCGCTTCCTGCCTGAGCTCATCAACTTCCTGTCTGGAACGCTACATCTGGCTGTACAGGACAAGACCTCTCTAGGTACACGCACTATCATGTTTAACGGCACATTTAATTTGTTCTGCTTACTAATCAAAGGAAGTTGATTTCATAAATAAAGACACTCGCCAAATCCAAAAAGGACTTACGTTTAACCACTCATTTAAATACTACTCAATTAGTAGGGGACTCCGCTCTCATGCCCTTTGACCTCTGTCATGCAGGTTACATCGTGGTGCTGCCCTTCAGGCCTTCAGGGAGGTGCAGTGATCTGCTGGTGGTGTCAGACTCTGAGTCCTGCAAGAGCTGGAGCCTGAAGAGCCTTCCACTGTCTGCGGCCCAACACCTGGAGCTGAAAAATAACCTGGACAAAGACCACCACAGGTAGGAGGGGACGGACAAGAAATGTATTTTACAGTATTCTACAAAATGTTATATATAATATAGTAATTACTAATCTTCCGTCGTTGTATAGAATTAATGAAGTAGGCTAACTGTACTCTTGAAACACTATTTTAATTTAAGGATAGGTTTTTAGAAATGTTTTCCAAGTTTATCCTACAACATATCAAGGGAAAATGTTTGGGGCGGACGGGTTGGTGGCAGGGGCGGACTGGCCATTGGGAATACCGGGAGTTCTCATTCATAACACTCCGTTCGATGTCTCACTATGGGATGCGCCTCAACGCGTATGCAAACAGAAGCATCAATCTCATTACGCCAATCCTGATTGGCTGGTGATCTTGACGTCTACGTCAGGGAATCCACCAACCCTTTAAGTAGCTTGCGCTACGTTGCAGCGTCATTCAAAATAATCACCTCTTCTCGCTTCGCCTTAGCAAGAAGGGCCGTCTGGTGAGACATCTCACTTCATGTTACTCTGAGAACTGGGGTTACGTAAGTAACCTATAGTTCTC